>NW_016242635.1:0-1017 GCF_001687245.7 Rhagoletis zephyria | reverse complement strand
ACAGCAATTTGAAAGCTTCACTCCGCTCGGAACGGCTTCACTCTCTCTCTCTCTGCTCCGCTTTCTGTGCGAACGTACCCTAATGCAGATGCTCTTACGCAGGGTGTTCACGGCAAATGTCGGTGAGAACTCGGCTTAAGATATGTCACAAGGGGCACACCACAGTGTGGCGCGCTTTCGCCACTTCTTCGGAACTTAACCGTAAACTCTCTTTTGCTCGAGATGAAATGAGGAAGCGCCAAAGGTTGTCGCTTATGCGAATGACGTTGCCATCGCATCTAGGGAAAAGTTTCCGCCAAGTCTGCGCGAATTGATGCAGAGGGCATTTCGCGATAAATCACGATTAGCCACGCGTTGACCTCTGCGCCAATTTGTGGAAAGTGTAACTTGTTCTCTTTACGACAAGATGCAAGAAGACACCGGTACTAACTCCGGCTGAGCTAAACGGGCGTCTCTTAAGCTTTATAAAGCAAAATCATCTCTTGAGAGACAGGACAATGGGAATAGGGATTGCTGCGCTACTCCTGCTTTCCGGGCTATACAGACCCGTGTGTTGAAACTTTGGTTCCAGATAGAAAATTCGTCACGAAAATCCCAAGCGGGCAGGAATAGGTAGGAGAGTACTACACGCCAACCGATAGTATGGTAATTTTCACAGATGGTTTAAATGAATTCGATGAACGGTGTAGAGGGAGGGGGGACCCTCTTCTTTCGCAGCCCTGCCCTAAGATGTTCATTTCAACTACCGGACTACAGGATATATGTATCTCATACAATTGGTACTCTAAGTACATTTCCCATTTTAAAGTCATCCGGCTTACAGCTTAAGCTCATAACTGCCAAGACAAGAAAAAAATATGCTCAGATAAAAATACGTTAACGGCTTTTCTTCCCTAAATACATAACATCCTGCAATGCCAGTACAAATACAATTCTTTTTTTAGTTTTTAGCTAATTTAAATATTACCACACATGCCACATTGCAAAACCCATTTAAACTGCAATGCATATGCACAT
>NW_016242634.1:0-1017 GCF_001687245.7 Rhagoletis zephyria | reverse complement strand
CTGGTCAAAATATCGCACTCCTATTATTTTGTGGACAACTGTACGTGTTAAGAGATATATAATTTTTACTGCACAGTCTAATTTTTGTTACATCACATTATTTTATAAAAATTGTAATATATGCATCTATGTACAATAGACTGCATCACTCCCCATAGAAAAATCGGCACTTTTTCGCACCGCAATTATAAAACCTATTACATTTTAAGACTTTCACTATTGTGAGTTACGTGAGCTGGACTGATTTGAAAATACCTCTTGACTATTTTGTGAATAAAAACATTTTTTATAGTATTTTTTGCAAAAAATCACCTTAGGTGACAAAATAGGTTAAGCTTAAAAATTTGCATAAAAATATTAAAAAAAATTCAACGGAATCAACAATAATGAGATTTTTGATGCTGTTTTTTAACTTTTTTTCAAAGAGTGGTTTACAAAACACTTGAATAACTCATCCAAAACTTTACCGATTTAGACTTGTGAGGTATCATTGAAAAGGTATTTTCTCACCCAATTTATTTCCTTGCAAATAAACTCATTTCATGTATGAAAGAGATATTTGATCAAAAAATGAGACGCTAATGAGTTTTTTGCAAAGAAATGAAAAGAGTGATAAAGTACCTTTCCACTGATACTTCACAAGTCTATATCGGTATAGCTTTAATATTTTTCCGAAATATTTTAGTGGAAGTCATAAAATATAATAAATTTTGTAATCCTGGCAGAAAAACCCTTTTTTTTGGTGATGCAGTCTAATGTACATATATACATATGTATGTATAGTATATATAGTACATATGTATGTATGTTATTCGAAAAATAATTTATTTATTTCATGCATGCAGTTGAATTTATGGCTTAGTATAAATTACGTGATAATTCTAAAATACACATGTATGTGCGTAAATATGTACGTTCATTTTAATTACTGTTTGCGAGGATACACTGAGGAAAGGAATATATAAAATACGTAAATTTATAATATTTCTCAATACACAAGATTTGGCAACTACATAT
>NW_016242633.1:0-1017 GCF_001687245.7 Rhagoletis zephyria | reverse complement strand
ATGTATGTATGTATGTATGTACCGTAGTCAAGTCAATAGATGGCACTTTTCGGAGAACCGCGTGTGCTTCCGGATGTGGAATTGACAGGCAAACTAGTTTTTATATCAACAGGCTTTGTCGCAAAAACTAGATATGTATACATACATATGTATGTTTATATGTTGCTCGACAAAATATGTTGGCCCACTACTATACATATACAGTATTCGCCCCCATTTCAAAGTGATATTGTTTGCCACTTATGTTTAATTACATATTAATTTTTAAGAATTTTCAATTACAAAACAGTTCGTTCTCTAACAAAACCCATATTAATCCAATTTTAAAACTTTGTGAGACTAGAAAAAATTCAAACNACCGTGTATGTGAGGATGTTAGAAAATAAAAGCTCTCATATTTCAAAATTGTTCTCTTGTTTTATAAAGCAATCGCATTTCTGGCTGGTATATTTCAGGACGAATGGATAAGCATCGAGCCAAGAGCTTGTGTGAGCGAGTCCAATTTTTGGCAGCAAATGTATGTGCAAATGTCGGTTACGTGGTTTTGCAGACGAAACGACGAAATATTTTTTGATTTCAAAACAAAAAATAGGGGTATATTTTTTTCGGCATAGAACGATCCTAGGCGGTTGAGAGCATACAAATTCCAACTTTACTTTTTCACATGAATTTTTGCACCACCCTAGTTCGCATACATACATATGTGCGTACACACATTTAGATATGGAGTAAATGTGTTTAGTGACACCAAAAAAGTTGGCACATCAATTTCAGCAAGTACATAAAATCAGAAATACCCCCACATATGTATGTATTATGAAAAAGTCATGTTTACGAAGCACAACTAAAAACTTTAGCAGATTTGCGGATTTAAGCGCTTTTTTCCCTCCTTTTTCCAAACAATTTGAAAAGCCTAAGCAGCATCGAAAATGCGAGTGACGAAGACAAAGTAGCGCAGAAATATTGTGTATAGTTACGGTGACCACAAATATATTTTGAAAATGCAGGACAATTATT
>NW_016242632.1:0-1017 GCF_001687245.7 Rhagoletis zephyria | reverse complement strand
TTTTATCTTTGAAACGCCACACTTTTCTTTGAAATCGCTTTATTAGTTTAGTAGTGCAATAAGCGTTTTTGTGAAGCTCTAAAAATTACAACTACAACATTTGAACATAGCCCCCATACCTTAAGGTAAGACGTATTCTACGTCAAAAAATCAATCGCATAAATTCGAAACCAAATATCTGCAGCTTATGTAACGATTATTTATTCTTGAGCGAAAAGAAAAAATCATAAAAATACGTAAAATAGAAAATTAGATTTTCATAATTTAAAATTGTGTATATATTTTTTATTTATTTTGCAATTTCTATCATTTTGATCATACCTTCTTATTTTTAGTTTTCAGTTTTTAGATTATAAAGAGTTCAAAACTTTATATTAAAGAACCTGAAAAAAGAGTCGAAAAAATATGAAACAAAATATTTATCTTGCAATTCATGAATTCGAAGCTGAATACTAAGACGAAGATTAATACGAAGACAAATACCAATATGAAGTCGAACACGAAGGCGAATACTATGACGAAGACGAATTCGCAGCCAAATACGAAAAGTAATACAAATACTCAAGCTAATATAAAGAGCACAATATAAATTTCTGCAAAATTAGACGAGGTAGAATGACTCGAAGGAAGTTTCACTTCCCTAGTGTGGCCTAGGCGTATTCTTCTTTTTGACATCCAACGTAACCACGTCTACAATTATCCAAATGTTCTATCAACTAACCGTTGTAACCTAGTTTACGTAAATATCGACGCCTCCAAACCATACTATGCTAAGTCTGACTAAGTCTAAGGTGACTTAGCATGCTATGTAACAAGGGCTGCGTAAAAATATGTAAGATTCTCGATATGTCCATACATTTGTACTTGTCTGTGATAGTTACGCTGACCATCCGTCCTTTATTTTAACCCCCGTCCCTTATAATTTTCTTTTAAATAAAGGACGCCTTTTGTCCTTTATTTCGTAAACGGTCCTTTAAATCAGCTCTGCATTTTTCAGAGGTAAATTTTTCAGAATAT
>NW_016242631.1:865-1017 GCF_001687245.7 Rhagoletis zephyria | reverse complement strand
TCAGAAAAGCTCAAATGTATTTCAGAAAAACGCAAATGTATTTCAGAAATCCTCAAATGTATTCAGAAAAGCGCAAATGTATTTCAGAAAAACACAAATGTATTTCAGAAAAACGCAATTGTATTTCAGAAAAGGCCAAATGTATTTCAGAA
>NW_016242631.1:0-690 GCF_001687245.7 Rhagoletis zephyria | reverse complement strand
TTTTCTGAA
Source organism: Rhagoletis zephyria (assembly GCF_001687245.7). NCBI lineage: Eukaryota > Metazoa > Arthropoda > Insecta > Diptera > Tephritidae > Rhagoletis > Rhagoletis zephyria. Next base: position 681 of record NW_016242631.1, on the reverse strand, counting down.
ATACATTTGTGTTTTTCTGAAATACTGTTGGAAAAGGTGTAGTACGAGTTTAAAATTATTTCAGTCGAATTCAAAATTAATTCAAGTATTCAATTGTTGCATTAGCTACATAAAACCAATAGTTTTACAATGCAAGCAGCACACACAAACTTTTTACAAGTAATAAGAACATAATTGGCATCGACTTCTCTTAGTCGCATAGAAAATCGAGCACTCGGTAACACTTTTAATTTTGTTGGTTTTGATTGGCTTTTCCGACAGGGTTGTAATAGCATTTATTTTGGAACGAAGAATTACACTGAAAATGTCATAAGGCACAAGGGATGATCGAGATAAATACGTTCCAAAATAAATCATTTTAAATTTTTTATAAGAAATGTCAGCGTTTAGAAACGCATTTTCGTTCCAGCCATTATTGGCAGATGTAACTTTCTATTAGGGCTGCCAGATTTTGAAACGGAGAAAGGAGTACATTTATATTTTCGATAGAAAAAAAGCCGTACATGACATAAAAAAGGAGTACAATTTTAATTTTTAATTTTTTGTGCAATTTATTGTTACAAATTACCATTAATTAGGTACAAACTAACAAAGATATGTTAGAAATCATTTTCAAAGCAACAATAATTGTTAAAAATAAATAACTATATGGGTTGGCTTTCCAATAGGGACGATTGTTAA
>NW_016242630.1:0-1017 GCF_001687245.7 Rhagoletis zephyria | reverse complement strand
AAAAAAAAAAACAATATTGACTAGGGTTTTCTTCCTTATTTAAAAGTCTGTCTTCTTTAGGAAAAACCATAGAGTTACAGTGACTCAAACCAGTGTTCATATATTGATTTTTTTTTATATTCACAATGTTTTACAGGTTGCTTTGTTATATTTTTTTATAAAAATTTTGTTTATGCTTTAAGCAAAACCACCATACAAATCGAAGTCTAAACTTTAAATTATATTTAGGAAAATTCAAAAAATTTTCGTCAAAATTCCGAACATTTTGATATAATTTAAAAAAAAACTTATGGGTGTGCAGTTTTTTTATAGCCCCTAAAATTTTATTGTAACTCGCGTTGATTTTTATTATTATTTTTTTACTGATTTGATGTTTTTTGCATGTAACGAGTACAATTTTGAAATTAATTTGCGAATACCTATAAAACTGCATACTCAAAAGTTTTTTATTAAAAAGATCGAAATTTTAATGAAAATTTGTTGAATTGTTTTAAAATTCGTATAAAGTTTTAAACTTTGGTTTATGTATACTCGTGGCCACGCAAAAATCTTACCACCACTTAAAAAAAAAATGAGGTAGAACTTTGTAAATTAATAATTTTTATTTTAAATATCGTTCACACTGTAACAAAATTTACATACACATATAAATAAAAGTTTCATTCTTTCTACCAAATTTAGAAGAATTCATCAAAATCATCATCCAAATTTTTAGGAAAATTTCGGGTATGCAGTATGATAGTCAATTTAGTTTTAGTGCAATAAAGTGCAATTTTGAAGTAGCTAAAACTCTGGCTGAGTTTTGGTATTTTTGCAAAAAGCATGACTACACATAACCGTTGGCAAAAATTTACAAAATTCACCGAGAATTTTGGGATACTTCAAACTTGCACATGGGTATACTAAAATTAAATGGGCTATTAAACTGCATACCCGAGTCTGAAATTTTGGTAAACTTGACCTAGTACAAATATAAATTTTCAAAATTCTACCCATGTACATATGTATTAAAAAAAA
>NW_016242629.1:0-1017 GCF_001687245.7 Rhagoletis zephyria | reverse complement strand
ATAACTGCTTCATACACTGCTGGTAATGATCATTAGCTGTGAAATCGTGACAGCAAGCGGTAACAACACCACCACGGCAATAGCGGCTGCTGAAGCGTCCGATGTTATCGCTGGCTCCCGAAATTCTGTTGTTACCGTAATTAAAATAGCAACGCAATAAATGTTTCTATTTGTAAAATATTTTACAAGAGTGCCCTTTTTGTACGAAGGGCGGTTTGAATGGCTTAAAGTAAAATATTNAAGTCTATGCTGTGAGTGAATGCCGGACCCAAGAGTGGTATGCTCGATTCCACTGCGGAAATTTTGTCGTCAAATATGGAGCTCGCTCGGTTTGACCAGTCACTGGAAAGCTTCATGAAACAATGCAAATGGTGTTAGATGGGGGATTTCTCTCAAGCATATTTCCTGGCTCTATAGTTAAGCCAACTACGGAGTCCTTCATCTGGTGGAATGCACTACAGAAGGCCACGTCAATCGTTAGGGCGGGAATTGGAATCAGTGGGGCGCTTAGGACCACTCCAACTCTGGCCTTTAAGGTCATGCTTAATATAGCGCCCGTCGATATCGCAGGTAAAAAAGCTGCAGCAAGGGTGGCAGTCAGACTTTGCGGCACTGCTTGGTTGACTGATTCGGGGTCTCAACACTCTAGTATTCTCGGGGGCTTCGATTTCATCCCTGCCTATTCGAACGAGTGGTTGGCAGGAGGCACCGATGAACTTTTACATGCATGGGTCGAAGCTTGACAGAAGGGTCGGTGTAGGTGTATCTTCCTGGGAGCTCTCCATCAACCTAAAATTTTGGTTTCCAAATCCATGTAGTATTTTTCAGGAGAATGTTGTTGCTATTAAGGAAAAAATCGATTGGGTGTTGTTGTGCGCGATGCCGGCAAGTGATCACTGCCTTGGGCTCATTTACGGTACGTTCAAAGCTTGTTGGGAAATGCTTTAATACACTTTCGATCGCTTCGGATGATTAGGGAACGTACCCATACTACGTGACCCGTTCAGGGGGGGGAGG
>NW_016242628.1:0-1017 GCF_001687245.7 Rhagoletis zephyria | reverse complement strand
GCGGAAAGCTGAAGAAGGAAGTTCACTTTCGTCTGCTCTACTGTCATGGCGGTGATGTAGTTTGCGGAGATGGACAGCAGTGAGGAAATGTTTGAGGGCATTTTGTGAAAATTAAAAGTAAAATGCTGTTTTAGGCTATTCATTTTTGCGTTTTAAATCTAAAAAAGTTTTAAGTATGTTAAATGTAAAAATGAACAAATTTTTAGCTTTCAAGTAATGTTTAGTTTTAAAACAGTTTCTGGGTGCTATGGCAATTAAGTGCACATTTTCAGTCATTTACTAGTAGTAATTACCCCTTGGTTAATTAGCATAAATTATTTTAACTTTTTTGGTTAAAATGATCAATTTTTTGTTTGTTGTAAAAACTTATTATAAAATTTGTCAAAACAGAACACTTTTCTAAAATACTTTATTTTGACAACTCATTTGTGCTAGCAAGTATCAATAAAAATTATTACAACTCGTAACTCAAAATTTTTTAAAATTGGGTTTGTTTGCACTAGTTAAAACATAATAAAGAGGGCATAATAATACCAGCAATAAAAACATCATTGTTTTAACAATGCAAATTAAATTAACATGTTCTCAATTTTAAAAAATAAAAAATGCATTAAATAAACATTAAAACACAATTGCTAAACAGAAACATGGCTTACGGCAAAAAGCTTAAAATTGTTTTTTTATCTGGTTTCAATTTGCCACCTCTGTTGACAGGACAGCAAATTGGTTTCTCCCAAAATGATGATTTTAATGGACAACTTGACAATGCATAAAAAACTATTGTTAAATGAAAATTTAAGCGAATTGACAACACGCTTCATTTTTTTGAAAAAAATTTTAACATTTAACCAAAATAAAAAATCTCAATTTTCAATATTTGGCTTAAAAACTGTCTAAAAGTAAAAATCTAAACAACTAAAAAGTTTAAACTGTTTTAGATACAGATTAGTTAAAAATTGATAGCGTTCACGTTGATCAACTGCATTATTTATTTTACAGATTATCAATTTTTAATGT
>NW_016242627.1:0-1017 GCF_001687245.7 Rhagoletis zephyria | reverse complement strand
TTTTTTTAATAAAGTTTTTCTTTACATGTCTATGTATTTACATAATGCTATGATTTTGGTTTTAAACTATGTATACTTCACTAAATGTTGTTATTCCNTCCGCTTAAGTACCTCGATGCGGGTACTTAAGCGGGTTCTTTTAAGTACCTAACCCGCCTAAGTACCTCAAAAAGCTGACAGTTTTCGTGAGGTACTTAAGCGGGTTTTACTGTGTTTTAGTTGGTAATGCCGTTGATAGTTATGGTCGGATTACAGCCAGGGATGCCGTTTGGATCTAAATAGATCCAATTGGATACATTTTTAGACGAATTTTTGCGGGATACTTACTTTTTCCGATCAGAATAAATATGGATACTTTTTTAAATAGGAAAAAATTGTATATATTCTATAAAGTTTTTTTCGTTCAAAAATCTATTTTCATTAAAGATGATAGAAAGCATTACGTTTTTTAAATGTATTAAAAATCGCTACTTAAGCGGGAAATCAAAGCATTTTAATTTTTGTGAACGAAGCAATGAACATATGAAAAGATCTCACCAAAATAGGTATAAGCGCAATTGTTTAATTAGCTTAAAAGGATGCTGTAAGCAAGAAGATATACATATATATAAAATAAATTAACCTCTTTCTGTACTAATCTTTTTCATATCACATATTTTCATTTGTTAATTTAAAAAGAAAGAAGATTTTAATGTAGTTTTAATATATACTTAAAAAAAAACTAAATTTGATTTATTTAAGGAAATTTGTACGAATTTTACTGAAACGACTTTAAATACACTCTAAAACAATTTTGTTTATTTGCGCATATTAAGAGGTGTAACCAGTTTCCTCTTATAATGTGTACAAATTTGCACGCAGTGTAATAAAATTAAATATTGCCTGTTTAGTTTTACATACCAAATTTGTCGCAAAGATCCAAATTACACATAAAATGTTTAAAATATAGTAATGTTTATTATTAGTACGAAATGTATTTTTACTTTGAAAATTTTTGCAATTTTAAGCATTCTATAT
>NW_016242626.1:0-1017 GCF_001687245.7 Rhagoletis zephyria | reverse complement strand
GCCAACGACTGGCACAGTGTTAATTGTGTTGTTGTATTTATTTTTTTTTATTGTTAAGCCAAGCTGATTGTTGTCATTATAATCACCAACATCAGCCGCTTTAATTACAGCAGAAAACAAGATAAAATACCAACGGCAACAACAATAACAAAACAATGTAGGATAAACGAAAAAACACGCATCCAGGAAAAGCGACTTAAAATGATGGCAGATGAGATGCCAAGAAAAAAATTCAAGAAAAAAATAACAATCAAAATGGTTGAGTATTCAACGAAAAGAGAAATGACAGATTATTTATAAATTCATATTTTTCTCTTTTGTAGTAAATAAACAAAAGCAAAGTTGGGTGTGGACGTTTGTGGAGTGCCACATTTCTTGGTAGTATTTTGTTTGATAAAGGCACATTTAACGTTAGTTAGAAAAGTTCAAGCGCCTTAGAATATGCTACAGGTATTTTTAGCATCAAAAAGGAAATGGAATTTCTTTGTTGGCGATGCTATTTCGAAGAGATTCACATTTGACATACATAGATGCTCCTTTACTCATTTCCGGTTCACATTTCTTAATTTATTTCTACGCCAAAATCTTAGAATCTTTTGGAACGCTTAGAATCTTAGGGAAACATATTTTTAACGCAAAAATGCTGCTATGTCGCTAATAAAGAGCCTCATGGTAGAACACAGTCCGCTCTGAATGATTTTTTTGAAATGTAATGATGGCGTGCGCTTAGAAATGATGGATTTTTAGCGTGTTAAGTAATTTGAATAGCCACTATGCCGCCCACGAAAATTGAAATTAGGGTGAGAAAATAAAGAAAAATGTCGCCCCGAAAAGTGGATTATAAATAATCAATATCCTTGAACCTTTTATGACATCGATAATCCTCCATTCTACGGAGTCATTTATTTCACTGATGTAAAACAAGAATCTGGACTCAATGGGCTTTACTTCGTGAGAAATTTTAGAATTGCAGTTAAAAAAATTTATTTGGAAATTATTTATCTAACTAGAAGCAAA
>NW_016242625.1:0-1017 GCF_001687245.7 Rhagoletis zephyria | reverse complement strand
TATTCATGGTCCTTCGAGCCGGATATTTGCGGCTATGTTACATTCACTAAACAAACAAGTCGTCTAGGTTGCCTGGTACAGCATTATTTTAGGCAGCGGTTTTCGTTATAAGTATAGCAGCAGAGCTAGTCTACGCGGAAGCGAAAATCAACTCAAAAGTAAAGAGTTAGTAAAGGTATACATCAGCGGCTGAGTGGAAGACCTACCTACCTCGACACCGGGTTCGAAAGCACCCTGTCTCAGCAAATGGTTCAAGAACGGCCAATCTCAATATAAATTCAAAATATCGGAGGCTGAGATAGAGCGTTCTTCAACCAAATGCTGAAGTAGATCATTCTGGAACAAATTTTCTGACGTAAAGCGTTTTCGAACCGGCTGCTGAGATAAGTCGAACTCCGATATAGTATTGCATCTTAAAACGTCTTTCTCAGCCGGGAAGCCGTTGACAGGCTGGCCGCATTCTATAGCGTGACGGCCAAAAAGGAATAGAGGGTAATGAAATGGCTATCAGTTGACCGCTCGAACAGACAAACTATACACCATTTCAACACTTATATAACGAAATATATGTCAGTATGACTAGGCAGTTCACGGCTAGATAGGATGAGTTAACCATCTAAAAAACTTAAAAAATTATCTGCGAAAACAGCGAAACAAAATACTGCCATCGTACTACGGTTATCAAGGAAAGATTTCAGAGTTGTTAATGCACAAAGAATGGGTATCACTAACGTGGCCAGGTAAAGGACGTGTTGCGCGGGATACCAGGGAAACCTTTGAGCATCTTCTGTGCCTATGTCCTACACTTTCCAAACACTACAAACATGCTTATGAGCTTATCAATTCGGGAAGTTAAAAGACATCTAGAAAGTAGATTTGAAATTACTACTACAAGAATATATCGGTCTATGTGTGGCTCAACGTCGGTCAGATTAATCTAGCTTAACCTAACTGACAAATACATACCATGAAAACCAAAAAACAATTAAAAAGCACTACCCGCTCAAGCATCTGATA
>NW_016242624.1:0-1017 GCF_001687245.7 Rhagoletis zephyria | reverse complement strand
CATGCTATTACTGGAAAGATGTGGTTCACCCTACGACCTGCTTAAAACCGGGACTTTCATTCGTACGTAGGAGATATAGTACAAATATTTGAGATCATTAAACAAAACATAATACTAATAAGCCACTCACCGTTTTGCGTTGCCCAGAAAATCGACGGTTAAATTCTTTGCCGACGAAGTGAACCAAGTGGCCGAGTGCAGCTCCAGCGGCGCCTTGTAGCAATCATATTTGATATATTGCGTACAGTACAAAGAATGTGAGATCAGCTCCTGCAGCATGTCTGGTGAAAATTCACGGTAACGTATATTGAAGCTGAAGTCATTGTCCCGCGCAGAACGCACATCCACTTGACTGGGTAAATTATGTTCCACAATCGTTTTGGTAGCATTCTCTAAACTCTGAAAATCACACTTTACATGCGCTGGCGGAAATACGCCATTGCCATCAATATCGATAAGATACACATCCGATTTGGTGTAGCCCAGCAGCGCCAGCTCTTCGCACGTCTTGCGATACTTGGTGAAGTGACAATTCTTGCCAATATATCCAGTCTGTTTGCAATCGCATGTGACACGATCGTCTTTCACGAAGCACTTACCGCCATGCTCGCAGGTGTTCGGCCGCTTGCAGGGATCTATATAATTACAGTTATCCAGCGCAACCTCGCCCACCACACGTTCCGTTTTCACGACATGCCGTGGCTCAATCAAATGCCCGTTGATCTCGATGTCGCGTATACAGCCGACAAGACCAGAAGCGGCCGACTTGAGACTGCTGCCAATAATCAATTTATCGCCGATATTGAAAGTCAAACCGAACATTTGACTCTGCGTCAGATGATAGTCAACGGTGAATGTGATTTCGCCCGCTTTGTAGTCCAGTTCGACGGAATGCCAGGAGGTGGCTCTATTGATTTTGATGGCCGTTGAATGTGTGAGATTGCTGCCCAAATCGGGTACTAGATCAAAACTCAGCTTGTCCGAAGCGAGGCGTATCTGTGTAAGCGCAAACATAGT
>NW_016242623.1:0-1017 GCF_001687245.7 Rhagoletis zephyria | reverse complement strand
AGACTATCGATACTATCGATAGTATCGTCGATAGTTTGACAGCTCTAATCAGTATAGATAGAAATAAGAAACAACAAACACATAGCTATGTGTGTACTATGAATGTAGATGCTCGTACTAGGCATTTGTAGAAAGATGATCATATTATTCCCAACTCCCCCTACAACAAGTTTGCGCATTGTTGCAGCTTGCGACATAATGTTGCTGCTGACTCGGCGACTGTTGTTACTGCTGATGTAACAACATAAATACATACTATTTTAAATGGCTTCTTATTACAATTTTTCATTATCACGCCAAATCTGACAACTAGAGAAGCCAAGCCAATAACAACTAGCCAACAAGTCAACAAGATTGCCACTAACGCTCCACCTTGCCGATCACCTACCCAACAGCAATTTTCATAAAGCGAGAATCATTTCTTTATAAAAGAGAATGTTATCAATGAAATTTGCATTTTCATATTACCAAGCACACAGTCAAGCGGCTACTGTTTGAGCCAGGAATATTAACTGACTGTAGAAAGCTGAGCAGAAAAGTAGCGAAAGAAAATAAAAGAAATAAATTACAGAAAAAGCCCGAGGCAGGAATGGATAAGAGCATTCGTTAGTCGACAATGTGAGCCAAGGTACGGAACCGACATTTCACATTGCATAACTTTCAGCAAAAAATAATATAATAAAATTGTAAGAAATTTTTCAAATGAGGTTAACAGCGAATAACCAAAGATATGTTGCAGCATAAGTACATGTGTGTAGGTGTGTTCAAGTACCCTGCAGAAAAAAACAATTATCAATTGATAACACAATAACCTACTTCTAGTTAGCTTGTTTGCGGGATTTCGCAAAGGTCATGCAAAAATCAAAAATCAAATCAAATCACTTTTAATTAGCTACGACAAACTAACTTAAAGGGAGCTTTAAAGTCATACAGGAGTCAAGCAGACCTAATCGGGAGTTTGTTTTCTTTAAAGAAGTTTCTATTTAAATATCCTCATATAATAATAACTTTGAGCGA
>NW_016242622.1:0-1017 GCF_001687245.7 Rhagoletis zephyria | reverse complement strand
GCTATGAAATGTTAGATCACTGTAGAATTTGGTTTATTTAAGTCGGCAACAGAAATGTGCCTTCTGAAGGCTACCAAACCATAACCTAAGCAGAAATGTGCCACTGGAAATCGTGAACGCGAATCGTTGGTCAAAATGTTGGACCAAAATGGTAAATGGTAAATAATAAAACGAGGTGCATTGGCTATTGCACATTTGATACCAAAATTCATCATTACTGATTTCAGTTAATNTCCATATGTAAATGGACATACATAGATACATATTTATGTATGTATGTATATAAAAGGTTGGTTATTCGAATTTTCTGCCTTTGGATTTGTGGTTGCACGCATAAATTGATGCCGCCAAGCCACATACACACAGCGACTGCATGTTTAATAGTGGTTGAAGTCGCATTCACAAATGCAAGGCCACTGTTCCAGCAGCTACTATCAGTGTCACATTCAGTGTCACTTTAATCGAATATCCTGTTTTTACTAGCAGTGATGTATGGCAACACCAGGGCGACTTTAAAATCCGGTGAGATATTACTTGCGATGTATACATATGTATATACGTAGATAGTTTTGACATTCGGGGATTTACTCGAGTGCGTCAGATTAACATAGGGGGGATACATAACATCCTTTTGAGTACCTCTTCCAAATCTAAGCCATCTCTGTAGAGCCGCGTACATAGGAGAGCTGATCAGAATAGTACACTGAAAATAAAATTTCGTAAAAGTGCTACGAAAATCTTTCGTAGTGTTGGTTTTTGTACAATGTACGAAACTTTCGTTCATAATACGAACACATTTTTCGCAACGAAACAAGATTTTACGAACCATACGTAAATATAACGAAGGGACTTTCGTAAAGCCTTTTTTCAGGACAATTTACGAAATCTGTCGTTTATATAACACGAGACACATTCGCAAAGTACTGAACAAATCTCTGAACGAATAATTTTGTTTACTGTAGGAAGGCATTCGTAATATTTACGTATGGTTTTAACATTTACGAAATCTACATCTCT
>NW_016242621.1:0-1017 GCF_001687245.7 Rhagoletis zephyria | reverse complement strand
CTCTTCGTTCACCGCCGCCCTCTGTTGCTCTGGAGAATAGTGAGAATAGTGTTGTTGCTGTCTGCCCTAGTAGTTTAACTACTCGGAATGACCAAATCGACGATCAAAGTTGCTGTTTGAGTAGCTTGTCACAGCAAACAATAATGTCAACCTTTGGCTCTCCATCCCTGCTAACCACAAAAGAAGGTGTGCATTTGCCTAGTGCTAATATAAATGAGCAGCTAATGTTGCAATCACTGTTGGATGGAATTGCAGCTCTTAGAGCAGAAAATAGCGGTATTTTTGCTATGGTTAGTGAGTTACGTGAAGACAATAAACAACTCATAACTAAAACAATGTCAATGCAAGCTGATCTTCACCTGTTGCAGTCTAATCTTCGCCAATATGACATGGTTTCTGCTGTCACTACTCTCACTGCTGAAATTAAAGCCATGCGTGAAAATGCTTCTAACTGTGTGCATAACAAAAAGGCAGGTAGCAAACCTAAGTCTTCGGTTATCGCTAATTCTGCCTTTTATGCTGCTTCGCCTTCCGCTGTGGGAGTCAGCGTCAACTCCTCTCGTAAATTGGTTGATACCAACACTCCGTCTCCCTCGCTTGCTGCTGCCGCTATTGGTGCTGTAAATGAGAATGGTTCTGCTGAGTTTGCCGCTTCAACCTCCGCTCACGTCAACCCCTCTCGATCATCGGATGACTCTAATGCTGCTGTAAATGGGAATGAGCCATTGGTTAAGAATGATCATGCTGACTTCGCTGCTTCATCCTCTGCTGTCGGAGTAACGCCAATTCTTCTCGTTCAACGGCTGACTCGAACGCTGCCTACGTCTCGTTCGCTGCTGCTGCTGCTGCTGCTGCGAACAACACAGCGAGTATTTTTCCACAATCTGATTCTCAGCCTTCTTCACAGTGGTCTNGAGAATGATCATGCTGATTTCGCTGCTTCATCCTCTGCTGTCGGAGTTAACGCAAATTCTTCTCGTTCAACGGCTGACTCGAACGCTGCCTACGTCTCGTTCG
>NW_016242620.1:0-1017 GCF_001687245.7 Rhagoletis zephyria | reverse complement strand
TTAAAAAGTATATGCACTCCGGGCAAAGCTCGGTCAACCTGGTACTAATCTCTTATTTTATCAAATAAAATTGAACTGACAAATTATTAAAGAAATTAGTTTTTCGTAAAAGTTTATAGAATTTAAATGAACAAGCCGGATTCTAACGATTTTTGTTTATAAATCTGGCGGGACGGCAAACAAATAAAATGGCAACACTGGTCCATGTGTAAATATGTATGTGTCCTATCTAAGGAAATCGCAATTTATAATCACTTCAGCTTTAATCAGATATGGAAAGCCTGTTGCGCCGGACAATAATTTAGATGACTAAGCACGCAGTCATAGATTAGCTGGCCAAAAATATTTAGCAAGGAAAAAAGTGGCTCTGTTGCGTCGAACATAAAAACGATAAAAGACATGCAAACAAAGAAACGCCACTAATCAAAATACATATCGACTAACATTAGAGAATACGTTAGTACTCGTAGACATACATACTTACACATGTATGTGCCTTAATAATTTTTTTGTTTATGTTGATAAACATTCAAGTGATTACTGCTTTGCGTGCCCATGTCGTCAATAACGCGAATGCTTTTATCATTACGGGCTACTGCCAATTCAACTCAACTCGCTCGATGATTTCCATCATAAAAAGTTATATTCTTAGCAGCACAATTTAGAAAATATCTACATGAGGTGCGGCTTTTATATATTTAGGAAGAAAAAAGCGTTGTAAAATAAATGTTTCAAGCGTTGCGTTCAGCTGTTGCTCGTTAAGAATAGGAGCGGCTGGAAGGCTCACTGACACGCTTCACTACATATAGCCAGAGAATACAATCACCCTCAACTAAAAAATAAAATTATTGCATAAAATGTGTGTATGCATATGAACGCGTCAAAGTAAAAACTGGATAGGAATTTTCGATAACTTACGAGTAATAACTGCGTATAATTTTTTTTGGTTTTCTAACAAAAATTTTAGGTAATTTAAATACTGGACATAATTTTTAGTAAGTCAAAAGTTGGCCATAT
>NW_016242619.1:0-1017 GCF_001687245.7 Rhagoletis zephyria | reverse complement strand
AAGAAAGCGGTTTAAAAAGTTTAGCCGAAAATATTTTTGTTGAAGATTGCCACCTCTTCGAAAATTTTAACTTAATTTACATAATTGATAGGATATTGGAATATTCAATTTGAATATTGAAATATGGGTATCAAAATGAAGAGGTTTAGGAAATTTTACTGCCGGAAATATGTATGAGGAGTGTTTCCAACTGTTTGAAAAGTTGTATTTTGTTAAACTGATAAAATAAATGAAATATTGCAATACGGGTATCAAAAGGCACAAAAATACTTTTAAGGCGCTACATATTATTATATGAATAAGATGTAGTGAAATTAAAAAAAAAAAAATTAAAAAAAAATATTTCCACATTGACCCCGACGTGATTTGAACACGCAACCTTCTGATCTGGAGTCAGACGCGCTACCGTTGCGCCACGGAGTCTTCGGTAATCGGCATAACGCACGGCGTATTAAAAACTTATCACCGCAAANCAACAACTGTAAAGTTGACTAAAATGTCGATGCGAGCGCACAAGTTGGGGTACAAAATTAGAATTCTACAGCGATTTATAGACGTGCATACAAATACATATGTCTGACAGACATACATACATATGTAAATACATACACACAAACGCGTACGATTGACGCACCGCTCTAACAACATCAATTGGGATCTGTCACACATACATACACACATACATACCATATGAATAACAACAAACATATGTATGTATTTACATAGCTGACTTGACTGAGGTGAATTGCAGTGCAAATTTTCAAAACAAAGGCCTGCACAGATAATGCGATTCTAGTAAATGGAATGATCCAGCCGTTGCCGTCGATTATTTACACAACTTTTTCATTTTACTTTATGTATTTTTCAGCAAAGTTTTGGGTTGGTTGCGCCCGACGAAATCTCTTTTTTTTTTGCTTTTGCTGTTCTTGCAATTCTTTTTTAGTTGCGAAAATATGTACGTGTAAAGCGCTAAGCAGCCATGGAGAATAATGATGCAGTCGAAAATGCACTGAACCT
>NW_016242618.1:0-1017 GCF_001687245.7 Rhagoletis zephyria | reverse complement strand
GTTGTGACAAGTCGCGGCGTATTACTTCCCACTGTGTTCTTTATCATTGGGATTAATGCATTTGATTTGATGATGTCAGAGTTCTTGGCGTTGAGTTGGAAAAAATTTGATAGTTTTTCATTAATTTGAAAATTCCAACAAAATATTTCCCATTATTATCTCATTATAGCATTAGGCTTTAAAGTTGCGGAATGAGTGCTAGTTTCTAAAAACAGATTTGCGGAAAATCCATCAGCACTTTGTTTTGGAAATCTATATAATATATTAAAATTTTTATTTATTTTATGTTCCAGAAGTGTTTTGAAAATGAAGAATGAAAAGGGAAAAATGGATCTAAAAGTATGATTTTTCGCAAAGTTCTGGCCATTAAAAAAGGACCCTTCTTCAAAAATCGCCATCTCGAAAGAGGTTGAAAAAAAAATCGAGAAGGTTCGCTCAATCGGTACCACAACATAAAAACGTATTAAAAAAATCGGACATACCAAGTGATGCCCGAATTGTGCGGGAATGCCACCTGAGTCTAAAATTTTTTGGGATGGCAAATTCGAAAAAATTATTACTAGCCGATTCTAGCTTTCGGCGTTTTACAGTTTTCATCATATCTTTGGAATTTATAGTTGGATATGGTGGGTAAGCACTAGAACGAGGTTCTTGAGGCAAATGAACTTTGGAACAAAAAAAAATGTTTTCCTCAAGGCCAAACATCTATTCATGCCGAAGAAATGCATAGAATGTAAAAATCTACATTGCAACCGACTCGAAATACTTGCTTAGCAAAAATTTAATGAATCTTGCCGAGCTTTCATGTACTGAAACTTAGGTGGTACGTTAGATGGGTAGGAATAAGAGGTCTGGTGGGTAAGTACTAGAAAGGGGTTCTTGCGCTCAACGGACTTTGGAATAAAAAAAATGGCTCCTTGAGACAATTAATGCCAAATTGTATTTAATTCAGACTAGTCTCGGAATACTTTTTTTTCGATATTCGGCACACAATTTTTTGCAGGGTATGCATGCACA
>NW_016242617.1:0-1017 GCF_001687245.7 Rhagoletis zephyria | reverse complement strand
CCAATCGCACTTTTTTGGAACTTCTGCGTGTAATGTTTTTCGCTAAAAACATCAAAACATTTTTGTTTTGTTGCTACCAAAAAATTAAGTATTCTGAGACGTCACACTTTACAATTTCATACAGTACTTTGTACGATGTATTTCACTAAACTACTAAACGGCTGCACCGATTTGGTTCATATTTGGAAAATATGCCAGCACCTTGAAAATAAATATTCCGACCAAAAATTTACTCGATATGTAGCTCGGGGTATTTCTAAAATTCTTATACAGACTAAAACGTAAAAAACCAATATATCTCTAAATCCAATTGGGGAACTGAAACTTAGCACTGAAGTTTATATTGCAAATGCATTGGAAAAGGGGGCGTGACACCTTCCACAAAAACTGAACTTCTCATATAGCTTATATCTGGAACCGCTTACGCTAACGTCCTGAAATTCGACACAACTACATATCGCCGTACCTATGGCGAAAAGTGGTAATTGTTAGAACGGCCATTTTCTCCTAGATTCCTAAATCCCATTGAACTATTGTAACTTTGTTTTTAATTTTTAATATTACAGGTAAAATTTATGTGAAAAATTTGAAGAATTTTTTTAAATGTTTCACAAAGAAAGAAGCATTGATTTTACAAGTTTCTCTATAGACTGTCCTATCTACATACCTATTTGCATAAAATGATAGCCGGTTTCGTTGCTCGGCCTAAACTCAAACCACTGAATAAAGTTCCGTCAGATTGTCGTAGGTTATCTTACATACATATATGGTCCTATTACATGCTACTAAAANAAAATTTCTTTCTTAAAAGATACAATCATCTTTTCAATTGAATATACTATATTTTTGGTGACCCCACCAATTCTAGACAATGCATCTGCATAGTTTGTCGCATCCTGGTAGAAAAGCAACACAGCGTTTGTTGACCCAAAGGTTTATATGGCCCTCTATTAATAAGGACTGGAATAAATGGGTAAAGTTTTGTTTAAAATGTCAAGCAACAAAAATTAATCGACA
>NW_016242616.1:812-1017 GCF_001687245.7 Rhagoletis zephyria | reverse complement strand
ATGGTTTGTCAATTTGGAAATGTGTGCTCCGCTTTTCTTCTGATCAAAAGAAAAAAAATTTGACAAAAAATGTCAATAAGATAAGCGGAAGAGGAAATGGCACTCAAAAAAAGAAAAAACTAACAAGTGATAACTAGCAAACTCTCTCAAAAATTGAATCAGCAACTTTTTCTTTTGAAAACTAATTTATCAAAAAAACAACCAC
>NW_016242616.1:358-730 GCF_001687245.7 Rhagoletis zephyria | reverse complement strand
ATTTATTTTTTGTCACTACCAAAAAATCTAGAAAACCCAGTTCACATTTTTTTTCAACCGTATAAGCAAACCGAGCTGAGTTAGTCAAAACTCGATCAATCAAGTCAATCGCTGTATATTAATAACCACAAAAAGTGATTGGCATTGGCTCGTTTTTAGCTTCAGCAGCAGCAGCAACAGCTGTCGTTGCGATGGCGACAGTTGTAGCTCCACTTTCATTATACAACCACAAACTGCACAGTCAAACTGATCCAGCTGAGTAAGCTGATCGCCATTGATCTTCTGATCAATTTAGCCTCTGAAACTATTCCCCTTTTTCTCTTTTTAAGTGCAAAGTAGTTAAATTTTGCCATTTTACCACTAATTATTCAA
>NW_016242616.1:0-189 GCF_001687245.7 Rhagoletis zephyria | reverse complement strand
TTGCAAATTTAGTTGTGGCTATTTTTGGCTTCCGAGTTCCAAGTATTTTGTCCCCTCCTCCTCCTTTTCCTTCCTTCTACAAAAAAAAGTTTGTTACTTGAATGATGGCCGCTATTAACTTTGGTAGCTGCACAGGATTTGGTGATTCGTGATTCATTTGATTGCCCTCAAACAAAGCTCCAAAACTTG
>NW_016242614.1:0-1018 GCF_001687245.7 Rhagoletis zephyria | reverse complement strand
GCTCAGAAACGTACGATAATTTGACATGACTGCAAACTACTTAATACATCCACACATAAATATATAACGTATATTACATACATATATACCATATACCAGTGCATCTTTTTTGTCTTTCTAGTGTATGCTTTGCAGATGGATCACGTTTATACTTTCTTAAGTCAACACGTACCAAACAATATGTCAGAAAAATTTTTTTTAACTTGCTAAACTAAAAACAAAATCTTGGAAAAATAAAAAGGAAAGCAGAAGTGTGAAAGTGTTACTTTTCAACACGTTCAAAATATGTACGTGCTTTACAAATATAATACAGAGACTGATTATAAAATACAGTGTAGTACCTGTTTTTCTGTGAAATTTTTTAAACAGAATTTCTGAAATTGAAGTAAGGAAGAAACCGCTACCTATAGAAAATTTACGTTGTCACGGCCCCAATACTAGTTTCGTACCAAAGTACGACGAATGAACTACAATACTACTTTTGGTTAGGGATGTTGAAAAGACTTCGGTGCATGGAAGATATCGCCATTTTGCTTCGATGCATTGATATTTTTCTAATCTATGCAAAGCTCTGGCGTGTTATTCGAGAGATCCGTGGTTTGAATTCAGGCAAATTTCCAATTTTCTTTACATTTATTTATGTGTTTTTATTGTAANCGCCAAATGGCCTGCGGCCTCCACGGCCTCTTAACCTGAACGGTAACGACCCTGGCTTCGTCCTCTGACTACGATTCTGAAAACGTTTTGGATTTGTCGATCCCTGAGCTGGTGGTTGTGGTATTCTACCACCTGAGTATGCTGGGGTGACACTCAGCAGAAATGGCTGGTGGGCTAATGCCGCAACTGCCCCCGTCCCGTTAAAACCCTGGCAGGCCTCAGGGTACGTTCCAATTCCCGTCGCCGTTTAGTTGGTGGTGTAGGTGCGGTTGAGATGACTCCCGTCTTGGCGCTGGTCGGCTCTGAACTCAGGACCCCATAAGGGCATGGGTCAACCCTCGCCATAGTCTCGTTCAGAGGT
>NW_016242613.1:0-1018 GCF_001687245.7 Rhagoletis zephyria | reverse complement strand
ATTAACATCATATTTCTGGAGGATCTCTTTTACTTTACTTTTAATATATTCGGATCCAAGTGTGTTCTCGGTATCTACAATGTCTAACATTTTGATACAGGCTTTGTTTTCCTCTTCGCAAAAAGTTCCTATGGCCGCGAGTAGCTACATCCATTTTTAAGTATATTAGCTTTCCTTTCAATTTTCTCTTTAATTCTTCGCGACCTGCGTGTGCATAAGATACAACAAGATTCCTAATTGCTTCATGACACAAGGCGACGCCAAGTTGTTTAGCCATTTCGCCAGCAATTTTCTGAAAGCCTTTACCATTGCAAGAAAACATATTTAGTGGAACTGAACTGAGGTACACCATCTCTACCAAAGCGTTTTTAAAAGTCTCAGCATCCATGGAGACAGCAATTTTTGTCGACTTAAAAAAAGATTTTAAAGTTGGCTGCTTTTTTGAAACTTCAGCCTTTTCCCCTGGTTTTATGTTGTTCTTTTTCTTTCATTATTCGTTGATAATCCCCGACATGGTACCGCTTTAAGTGGCGCCACAAGTTGTATATTTTTTACATAACCTCCAATGTCGACTTTAACTTTTGCACCGCAAGCGTCATCATCTTTTTTCAAAATACATATTGCCCAGTTTATATTTTCACTGTCATTGTGAAAATTTAAAGCACTTTTAAACTCTTTCTCAAAATTTATCACACTTATGACTTCATTCGGCAGTTCTCAATTTGTTTTTAACAAGTTCTATTATACAATTAGTTTACCATTGCAGATGGTGATTTTTTGACAGGTGATTGTTTAATAATAATAATCCCAACGGTTTTTACCCTCCATTCCCGCCCATCCGCANATTGTGAAAATTTAAAGCACTTTTAAACTCTTTCTCAAAATTTATCACACTTATGACTTCATTCGGCAGTTCTCAATTTGTTTTTAACAAGTTCTATTATACAATTAGTTTACCATTGCAGATGGTGATTTTTTGACAGGTGATTGTTTAATAATAATAATCCCAACGGTTTTT
>NW_016242612.1:0-1018 GCF_001687245.7 Rhagoletis zephyria | reverse complement strand
AAGCAGCCCAGGATGGAAATTGAGATTTTAAGATTATTTACAAAAGAAATTATTTAATTAAAATAAAAGCTTAAAAATATTATATGCATTGTAATAATATAAATTGAGCCCAGCATTTTTATAAAATTACTCAAAACTTTGATAGGAAACAATAAATACCTCCCATCGAGACTGTAAAACTAAGACCGCAAATGCTTCAAGCTTATTAATAAAATTAAATCTCAATTTCAGCCTTTTTCTAACTGTTTCATTGAATAGTTATAAACTCGTAAATTTACTTACTTATGTACACATGTGTATATATACAGAGTACAGTGGGTGTACACTAGGGTTAAGTGTTTTTTGTATGCATAAAAGTCTGCGGTGAGCCAAGAATAACCCGTAATTTTTACATTTTTATTGTATGCATGCGCTTTTGGATCAGAAAGCTCTCGCGAATTTCCGAAAAAATAACAAAACATATACATACCTAACACTAAAAGTACGAAACAGTTTCAAAACCTGTAAATGGTACTGAATGAAAAATTTCCTCAGGGCGCAGTCATGAGGATTTCGGCAAAGTTCCGAAAAACCACGACCCGAGAGGAGGTGCCGAAAAAACAACATCTTCCCTAAAAATCCCGAAAAAATTAAAAAAAAAGAATTTCGATAATTTTCATAAAAACAAAATCTGAATTCTACTGAAGACATCCCACGAAAATTTCGAAACTCTTCAAAGAGCCTTCAGGATCTGCAGCCAACCGAAAAATCACGAATTGTTTCCAAAGATCCGAAATTTACTATATAAAACTTCAAAAATCAAAATAAAAAACGAAGCATTCGACAAGGTTCCGAAAAACCCCGAAACATCTGGTAAAGGTCCAGAGAGAATTCCGAAAAAATCCCAAAATAAAACACGAAAATTCTGGAAGAGTTTCGAAAATATACTGAAGGTCCCGTTCAAAAAACCCAAACAAACAAGGAATTCGTAAAAAAACTTCGTCATCTTAACATCCCAAAAAAGGAACAGTCCAGCGCC
>NW_016242611.1:0-1018 GCF_001687245.7 Rhagoletis zephyria | reverse complement strand
CCTCGACAGACAATGGCAAACCTCCGAGTGTACTTCTGCTATAAAAAAAACTTCTTCGGAGAAGGAGTAAAAGAGTAGATCACTCCATTTATGTCATAATTTCAAGAAGCCGAAGATAAATTGGAGGAGAGGCTCGGCCAAACACGTAGAAATCTTTTAAGAGACAAACATTCATTTATTGGAATCAAATATGATATATGGTTCATCCCCAAATAACCTAGAATATAATTTTCTTCGAAAAACTAAACATTTTTATTGAGAGATATAACTTTGAAATTTCGCTCAAAATTAACGGAAACTGTCTTATATTATAAGTTCCAAATTTTGTATATATGTAATACTTAGGGGACTCTTTTAATACCTTTTGTAAACAGCCGGTCCGATCAAATGGAACCAACATACTTCCAGATACAATAAAAGTTTATTTCTTTGTATGAAATTTGAGCATTAAATTATGTTACTCATACATACGTCACGTATCCACGCATTTCATCAAACTTAATGGGGAAACAATAACTATTGATACTACTACTTCCCACAGCAATTATGTAGGGAATTTCTTCCTCTACATTTCTAAACCTTATTTCTTCTATCTCGACCGGATGAACGGCCCCAACGAATTGGGATCCTCAGTGTTGACAGTTTCTTATCTAATATTAATTAGTTTTTTTATAAAAATATAGCATATTCTACAATAAAAACCATGTAAATCCGATTTTCAATCTTTGTACGAATTAAAATAGAAATCAACAAAAGTTGCCTGTATTCAAGTAATAACAGCATAATAAGTTAGTCACATTTTTTAGATGGAAGAAAATGCGCAACAACGTCAATAAAAATAAATGTCAAAAATTAACGGTATTTTGCAGCTAGTTGATATGTGCACTTATCATACTAAAATTGAATGGGCTACGAAACTGCATACCCTAAAATTTTCTTAAAAATATTATTAACTTATACACTGGCGGTTACTAGAATAGAGACAGCCTCTGTTGATTTTTGTTTTTTTTTTTTTTTT
>NW_016242610.1:0-1018 GCF_001687245.7 Rhagoletis zephyria | reverse complement strand
CTGATCGATTGGAATAAGGGCTGGCGAAGGTGGCCGTCAGCGTACTGGGTTCGGGGTCAATTGCCGCAATGAGCGTACCGCCACGCACCGGTTGCTCAGCAGAATTGGCCGCTTGCACAACATTCAGCGTGCTCCCCAATAATAATGAAATAGACAACAAAGTATTAAAAAGCCGCGACATAGCAGAAGAACTCCATATGCAATAATTGGAATATGAGGATGGTGCGTATTAATGTCTTTGCATACTAGGCATAGCCTTGAGTCGAGCTTAAATAACAAGTTCGAGTTTTTATTTTCACTTTATTGACTTGCTGAGGGGTTTAATTATCAGCGCTTATTGCTTTATATAGGTAAGCATATTGATTAGCGAGGCCATAACTCTCATACATAGAACTGACTCAACTTCAATAATGCTATTTGGCAGTTGTTTTTAAAACTTTTGCTAAAAAAGGGTAAGCTATTTCTGAAGACGCTATTTAAATGATCTACCTATCTCGAAGGATTATCTTTACTAATCAAACGACGATTTAGCTCTCAATCTGGCATTGCATATCTGCTTAAATCATTTTTCAACCCAAAGCTATTCTTCATAATCTCAGGTACTTTTCGTTCTATGAGAATAAAAATGACGCTAAAAGTCACGATTTTTGGCGCAGGTGCAGTGGGCAGCGTATTGGCGGCACAACTGGCGCGGGCCGGCCACCAAACCTCAGTGATTGTGCGCGGTGCACATTTACACGCATTACAGAAAGAGGGTCTGCGTTACAGCGCTGCGCAGGAAAATTTTCTCGTCCGTGTGGCGGCGAGCGATAGCGCAGAGCACTTTGGTGTGCAGGACGTGGTGATTGTCGCGGTAAAAGCGCAGGCACTTGCAACCATTGCACCGTTGCTGCGCCCGCTGCTCGCCGCTAATACCACGGTTATCTTCGCTCAGAATGGTATTCCATGGTGGTATTTTGACGCAGAAAATTCATCTAACGCCATGACAAATGAAGTGGGTCTTTCGCGCACGGTGGGG
>NW_016242609.1:0-1018 GCF_001687245.7 Rhagoletis zephyria | reverse complement strand
TTTTTTAAAGATATTCTTTTATAAGTAGTTAACGGTTTTGATTAAAGAATACAAGTTCATCATACAAATTTCTTATATCTAGAGAATACGTTAACCGATCATGGTTGATGGTTCATCGCATGAAAGGCAATTGAATTTACTATATTTTGCAAATGACTTAATTTTCATTATAGTTACATGTTTTCGAGATATTAGCAAAGATAAAAAAAAGGATTTTTTCAAAAATGTGAAATTCTTCGATTCATATTTTGAAGATATATAGGAAACCGACTTTCGAAATTTTGTTTACTCATTTCTTAAAAATAATAGATATATTTACAAAAAATATACGACATTAAAATTAACGCTTTGGAGTGCAAAAACTTGTCTGATGCAAAGTGTGTTTTATTAAATTTTGGATAAAAATAAAATTCCTGAAAAAATTGTAGGCTGTAGACCTTATCTAATAGATAGTAAATTTCCGGTTTGCACCACTGTGCACCAGTCTGTGTATGGTTTAATGCCGGCCAAATTAAATTAACGAATTTATCGATGGGGATATCCGTATACCCGTTCGGATATTCGTATATGTGGATAAAATCCCGATATGCTGTTAACATCCGTTCCCTTTTTATCCGTATATCCGGTTAATATCATGATTTTTTAATCAGATATTCAAGTACTCGGATTATCTGGATATCAAAAGATACAGAAAGAATTCCCAGTCTTACTTTGCATATATGTATCGTTAGTTTAGATTGCAATTTTTGCCGGAGAGAAAAAACCTTTCAAACTAATTTTCTTCTCATACTGCAAAAATTGTGCTCCAAGTTAATGGCAACTCGCAACGCATCAAATTCCACAATTTTTGATGAAAAGTTATTGTATTCTTTGTGACTTAACGCATTTTCTCTGACTACTTTATACTTATCATATTTGAGCATCACTGAATAGAAACGGTTAGAAATAAAGTAGGTAGTTCGATCGATGCATTTTTAATCGTGTTTATTAAACAATTCCTTGTATTGACTACAAATTA
>NW_016242608.1:0-1018 GCF_001687245.7 Rhagoletis zephyria | reverse complement strand
ACATGAACATGAACTTGAACATGAACATGAACATGAACATGACCATGAAGGTGTAGATAAACAAAAACATTNAATAGGATTTGTTTCCTCATTAATTCTCATAATTTCTTCAACTTCTTTTTTATATTTGCTCTCATCTATTGTGAAATTTACTTGACTGACATCCATTTCTTTTTTCTTCTGTTCTGTTCTCCTGACATACATCATTTTATATTCGAGCAGATCTATCTTAGCTTTCATTTCTCTCAAGGATTGTTCTCCTAATATCATATCAAATTCTTTTATCTCCGATTTCAAAAAATATTAATTCTTGTCCTAGCATTCTAATCTTCTTGGCTGAGTTTATTGTGTTTGAACCATTCAGAGTTCTACTAACAAATTGTTTAACTGGGAAGGTCTTTCCTTTTGAAATATTTTTCCTAATATAATTTAATGTCGAACCTGTGTCCATTAAAACTAATAGTTTTTTGTTATCATGTAAAGTAATCTGAAGACACGGCAGATTATTTACTCGTCTAAAAAAGTAGCTCTATTTTCAAATTCGCTTTCATCTATATTTACCCTTAATGACTGATCACTATTATTATCCGTTATTTGGTTGATCCTTTGTAGTTTCTGTGGTGCTATATTATATCTGGATGACGTTGGTTGGTGGTTTCGTTTAAATGGTTCTCCTCTATTGGGATTGAAAGGTGCGTATCCTGCTCTTTGTCGTTCATAGTAGTTTCTGAAGGGATTCTGTTGATACGATTGCTGTTGTTGATGCTGATTATTCGGGGTTGCCGGAATCTTCCNGTTGATACTTCCGTTCGTTTTGTGGGTGTTTGGGGTAGTTATAAGCTTCTCGTCGTATCGGATTGTTCTGCCTTTTATAAAGAATCTCCGTGGCAATTGCGTAGGCACTTTCTAAATCTCTTGGTTTTGCTGCATATAATGTGTGTTGAGTAAATTCATCATTTATGCCATTAAGGAAGCAATCTATGGCCATTTCTTTTGTGACCTGCTGTAGAGAGTGAGT
>NW_016242607.1:0-1018 GCF_001687245.7 Rhagoletis zephyria | reverse complement strand
AGAAGGCGCAACAGCTCAGTAACTGTTGCGATTGCACCTTCTAAACACGCGTGTTAGATGATCGTAATATTATTCTGATCATTTGAGAAACCTGCACCTTTGAGAGCTGAATTTGACAGCTAATGTATCAAGCCGTCCAGAAGCCGCATAACGATCATTGATTTGTTTGGAAACGGTTGCGCTCAACTGCTGCGCCTTCTGAACCTACCCAATGATTACAAATGCGAAAGTCGAATGGGCTATTAAAACTTTTGGTCTTTACAAATCACCGGGATTAGATGGTATTCACTAGGCGCAGTTGCAGCAATAACGGCTATAATATCACCTGTTAATGTAAGACGAGGCCACGCAATAAATATCGGTTCAAGGACATGACTACCTCCCATACATCCTAGATTTTAAAAGTTTAATTTCAGCTACAATTAAAAGCAGAATGAGACGAAGATTGGTAGCTGTGTGTAAATTTATGTCCTTAAGCTAGGTAGCAAATTTTATTTCGTTCGGTGCAAGAACGCAACTAGATTTTAGCTACATTTTTGATCAGAATGGACTAAAAACTAATAATAACTTATAAAAAGTTATACTTTTTAACTCTGAAAAATTTTGTTTCCTTTGGTATCAGGAAATGACTACCTCCCTTATGAATTTTAGTTATTGCAAAAAAAATTATAATTCAGCTTCAAAATGGTTACTAGGCGGATACACAAACAGACCACTTAAAATTTATAAATTGCCATATTTGAAAGGTTAAAATTTCTTCTATCTAGAACCGGTAAGTCGACAGTTTTCTTTAAGAATGTGAAATAGAATGAAATGTAGCGCTATTAGTAATTGAAGCGATTAAAAAAAACTACATGGGAAATTTGCAAAGGCTTCTGGTTGAGGATAATTCGTTACAAATACGAATTTATGTGTGTACTTGCACAAACTGAGATATATGTAATATGTAAAAAACTTTAAGTGTCCCATTATGTTTAGCTGAGGGAGAGCGGGAGACCAGGTTTAAAGGCGACCATAT
>NW_016242606.1:0-1018 GCF_001687245.7 Rhagoletis zephyria | reverse complement strand
TTACAGTGTGCGCTCGCGTCAAGGGAAAGAACTGCAGAAGCAGAAAGACGGAGAGAAGACACGGCAGCATCGGCAGCATCGGCGACGGCAATCTCATCTGACTCGACTCGTTGGCTGCCATCGCCATCGTCGCCGAAGCCTCGGCGTTACATCGTCTTTTGCCGTCCGTCTGTCTGCGCTAATTGCTCTATAGTGGGCGAGAGTGAGTGAGTAGTGCTCTGAACGAACACAAGAACTGCTGCTGCTGGTGCTGGTGGTGAAGGCGTTCGGCGGTAACGGCAAACACTGCTCCTTCAGCCGAACTGAAGCTGTGAGACATGTTATGCACTTCTCAGCTACTACCACCACCGCCACTCTACTTCACTTTACTTTACTCTGCTCCACTACTGAGCTCAGCAGTAGTCGTCTTCGTTGTCGCCATCTTTGTCGACTGCTGCTAGCCAGTGTGTCTCAGCAGCCATTGCCAATCGTGGCGGTGGTTATGCTACTCTCCGAAGTGTTCCATGTGCGATTCCATGCTCACATCCACTGCTGCAGTAGTTGGCAGTAGTCTCAGCAGTGGATGTGGATGTAGATGTAAGGGGCGCTAATGAAGCAGCAGCAGCCATGAAGTGCTCTCGCAAACTTGTGGTTAGTGGCGGCTGATGCTCCTACTGCAGCTACTGCTGCTGCTGATGCTGCTGCTGAAGTCGCCACCTCGCTTTTTCTCCCAGTTCTTTTTCCCCTGTGAGAAAGCGAGTAAGTAATCTCGTCAACGTCGCCAGTCAGCCAGTGCACTCCGAGCACGATGAACACACAGTGGCAGTGCATCTATCTCTCTCTCTCTCTTTTACTGGAGTGAGCCAGTCTGAGCAGTACTTGCACCCCGAGACTTGACCATTTACCACATTGACACAGCATCTAACAAAGCTGCACCAAAGCTAAAGACGCTGCTGGTGGTCAGTGGTCAGCAGTGTCTATGTCGGTGTCAAATGGGAAAGATGAGAAGAGTGAGGAGGCACACAGCAAGCATCCCTGA
>NW_016242605.1:0-1018 GCF_001687245.7 Rhagoletis zephyria | reverse complement strand
AGAGCATCCTGAAAACTTCCTTCTCTGGGGATGCTCTCATCCAGATGAGTCTACCCGCATCCGCTGGTGGTATGGGCATTCCCGCTCCTTCTGGGATCGCACTGGCGGCTTTCGCGTCGTCTTGCCATGCGGCCGAGGACGAAGTTCGAGACATTCTCCGCGACTGCTCGGCTACAGTTCATCTCCTGGACGCCGCCACCGACGAATTCACCTCGAGATATGGTAGTGCCCCCGCCGTTGAAGACCGCGATCGACAGTGCAAATGGACAAAAATAGCCACTGAGTCGGTACTCTCTGGACTCCGGTTGCGGCTGTCTAATTCGATGGAAGATACCATTCGACTCGCTCACGTATCACTTCCTGACTCTGGCTGGTGGCTACAGGCAACTCCGTGCCAGAACGTCGGAACGTTGCTTACTGATAGAGATTTCATTCAGGCGGCCGGCCTGCGACTCGGACTGCCGATTGTCGAAGAGGACCGATGCCCGTGTGGAGCGACTGTCGACCGCCGCGGCCTCCACCGACTGAGCTGCAGGACGCTGGCTTCAGGGAGACTGGCCCGCCACATGGCGTTGAACGACGTGCTCTCGCGAGCATTCCGGCAGGCAGGAGCCCCGAATTCGAAGGAGCCAACTAATCTATCCTCGAACGATCAGCTTCGCCCCGACGGCATCACGAACGAACCGTGGTCCCGAGGCCGGCGGCTTATATGGGACGTATCGGTTCGAGACACTTTCGCGGCCAGCTACCGAAGCATTGCTCGAACCCCCAGAGCCATTGTGGCGAAGGGTGAACTAGACAAGAAAACCAAATATGTCTCACTACTTGATGAGTATTGTCTGACACCATTCGTCATTGACACAACGGGAGTCTGGGGTGAAGAAGCACTGAAACTCATTAAGGAAATCGGCAGCCGGGTCGCGGCAAAAAAAGGAGACAAGCGGGCTGCAGCGTTCATCCGACAGCGAATCGCGATTGAGGTGCAGCGGGGGAACTCGAGGATGATATCGGGAGGAAC
>NW_016242604.1:557-1018 GCF_001687245.7 Rhagoletis zephyria | reverse complement strand
AGCTTGATTTAATTTAAAATCAGCCACCGAGCCAAATGGTCGATTGAGCCGTCTGTCTCCTTGCTCATTCCAGTGCCGAGAAAAAAGAATCGAAATTGACTTTCTTTTCTTTGTTTCTCCCCTCAAAATGAGCGCCGCCGACCTGACCTGAGGTTTTTTTGCGCAATTTGCCAGCACAAGAAAAAAATGCTCTCACACGGTTAATCGGGAAGCGGGCATGCCTGCACTTTAGTTGGAAACAATTTAACGAATCACGCGGGTAGTGTTGGTGTGAGTGCTGCTGCTGATGAAGCTGATGGGAAGTAGTGCTGGTTCGTGCAGTAGTGGTGGTCACTGCCATGTGCCGATGGGCATTTGAATTGGTCTGCCGTTGCTGTTCGCCAGTGAAAGCCACTGGCGAACAGCACTTTCAGTGCACCGAACTGGCAAAGTGCTAGGGCGGTAGTCTGTACGACTGTGGT
>NW_016242604.1:0-524 GCF_001687245.7 Rhagoletis zephyria | reverse complement strand
CTGCTGTTGCTGTACACAGTGACGGAGTGTAAGCACTCGTTTTGTACTCTGCGCCGCTGATTGTCTCACAGTCTGTCTGTCTGTCTGTACGTCTGTTTGTTTCTCAGTGTAGCAGGCGATGTGTTCCGCTTTACCAGTGTGACCGTTGAATAATTTATCGANATACAGCCACTATCAGCCACCACCACCAGCCAATTGCTTTGCCACACCAGCTCTTCCCTCCCTTGCTGACTGCTGTGTGTTTGTTTTGCTTTGCCAGCCTTCTAAGTGAATCTCGATTAATTTGCTTCAATTAATCTCGCCTCTACCATTTTCTGCTATTTTGTGGTATCTACCACACTGTCTGTATATCTGCCGTCCGCTTCGGCACCTTTACCAGGACTAAGCGGCCGAATATGCTGTAGTTTGTTTTTCATTAGGGTTTTCCCGCCCCCTTCTTAAATGTGTGGTCACTTATTCGCCGCTTTTTTAATGGAAAAATGGTCAGGTTTATCTAAAATGGTAGAGAGTGAAGAAATCGATAA
>NW_016242602.1:0-1018 GCF_001687245.7 Rhagoletis zephyria | reverse complement strand
TTGCGCTATCATTGTTTTGATAACGCGGTTGGCTCTCTCCGTGGGGTTTCCATGAGGTGCATAGGCGGCAGTGGGTCGATGCTCGATATTGTGGTCTTTCAAAAACAATGCTAAGGCGGTCGCGGTGAACTGTCGACCGTTGTCGCTGAGGAAAACGGCGGGGCAGCAAAATCGATAGATGACTCGCTCCCGTAGCGCATTGATGACAGCAGTCGCCCGGAAGAGTTTTGTAGGGAGTGAAGCCATTTCAGAGAGTGGTGGTCGGTGATGACGGTGAACTGATAACCTTCTAGGTATGGCCTCATTTTACGGATGCCCCAGAGGACGGCGAGGCACTCCTGTTCGGTGGCTGAGTANATTGATGACAGCAGTCGCCCGGAAGGGTTTTGTAGGGAGTGAAGCCATTTCAGAGAGTGGTGGTCGGTGATGACGGTGAACTGATAACCTTCTAGGTATGGCCTCATTTTACGGATGCCCCAGAGGACGGCGAGGCACTCCTGTTCGGTGGCTGAGTAGCGTTTTTCCAGGTTGGACAGGCTTCGGCTGGCATACGCTATGACCCGTTCTTGTTCCGAGTGGCGTTGGAATAGTACTACGCCCAGCCGTTCGCCGGTAGCGTCGGTTTGTAAAAAGAAAGCTCGGGTGAAGTCAGGGCAGCAAAGTATTGGTGCGCTGGTGAGTTTGTCCCTTAATGCCTCGAAGGCGCGTTCCTGCGGCTCGCTCCACGTTTAGCTTTGACCCTTTTTGAGCAATTGGTTGAGGGGAGCGTTGAGAAGTCGGCGACGAAGCGACGATACCACGAGGCGAGTCCGAGGAAATGTCGGAGTTCTCGGATATTTTGTGGTGCGGGCATCTCGCGTACTGCGGCGACTTTGCTGGGGTCAGTTTGGATTCCTTCGGAGCTGATGATGNAAAATCGATAGATGACTCGCTCCCGTAGCGCATTGATGACAGCAGTCGCCCGGAAGAGTTTTGTAGGGAGTGAAGCCATTTCAGAGAGTGGTGGTCGGTGATGACG
>NW_016242601.1:648-1018 GCF_001687245.7 Rhagoletis zephyria | reverse complement strand
GTATTTCAAACATAACAAATTTCTATAGAACTTTTAAATGGATAATTTCCAAACAAAGTGCTATTTTTTTGTCCAAACTTTTTTAATTTTTGTTATGGGGGTAAAAACAAAAATCAAAAATAGCATTATACCATCCAAATAATAAACCACCAACAACAAAGCTATTTTTATTATTGTAAGCCGTTTGGTTTTCTTTTGCGAACGGTATTTCTTTGATACCTACATATCTTTGATATCTATACCTACTCCATATAAAAATATTTGCCTCCGCTCAGGTTATTCATTCGAAACAATGCAAAAAGCAAACCCATAAACAACAATTCTCCTTCACCTTGCATTTAAATTTTGCCAAAGACTTAGTATTTTTTAA
>NW_016242601.1:0-565 GCF_001687245.7 Rhagoletis zephyria | reverse complement strand
TTTTTTTTTTTATATGGGAGTTGAAGTCGGTTTTTTGTTTGCTAAAAATTACTAGTTAATACATATGTACGTATGTAAGTAACTCTGCTTATCAATTAGATACTAGCTCATTATCTGTTTCTTTAGTTCATACACATACATAACGCTCATTTACCCTAATATTTCCAATAAAAAAAGGCGCAACTGTTTGTGAATGACTACCACATCTTTTATTGTTTTATTCTATTTTTGGCTGAAAAATTTTATCAGTGTAAGGGCCCCTCCGAATTTTCCAGAATGCCACTTTTTTAATTTGCCGTAATATTAACACTAGTTGTTTTGGTTGCCTAAGTGTATGACATAAGAAATAACTAATAATAAGCAATTATTTTGTGTTTTTAAGTGAATTTATTATCATTGCTTCATGGTAAGTATTTAAGGCTAAATATTTCCGGAATGTCACCCAGTATTTTATGCAAAAAATACAAAAATGAGATAATTACCAATGTCTGTTCATTGCTTAAGGAGTTTCCATGATTTCCAAGTTTTATTTAGGAGTACCGTTAATATCCTAATGATTCAATGA
>NW_016242600.1:0-1018 GCF_001687245.7 Rhagoletis zephyria | reverse complement strand
ACCACGTCTTGGTCTTTAAATTTAAATTTATCTAAAATTGCTTTTCGCTGCTGCTACTGCCCCAAATCTTCTTCCTCCTTCTCCTCCTCCTCGTTTTTTCTGGTTAAAAAACCAAAAAGTGAGAAAGAAATGTGGGACAATCAACTGTGTAACTGCTGCTTCTGCTGCTGCTGGAACTGTAGTAAGCGTTAGTTTAGAATTTTATTCTCTTTTTATTGCTGCTGATTGAGAGGGAAAGAAGGGAAAGGAAAAAAGACAATAGACAACAAAGAGAGAGAGAGAGATGCACGCTGCTTATTTTGCTTGCTTGTTTTTTGCTGGTTGTTTGTGTGTGTGTGTGTTTGTGTGTTTATTTGATTGTCTGCAATTGACTATTGACGATTGTTTTTACTGCTTTTGTTGGGGCTGCTGCTGTTGCTGTTGCTTTTTTTCTATTTTTAATATTGTGTTGTTTTCATTTTGATGATATTGGTTTAGATATTTTTTATTTTTTACCATGTTCGTAGGGTGCATAAAAGGTTTTTTATTGTATTAGTTTTAATTTGTTAATTTTAATATTTGTTTTTTGTAAGTTTGACATAGAAAGAAATGGTTTTTTAAACAACAATTTTTATTTTTTAATAGGTTGAATTTTTTGTCTTTTACTAGTCAGTCGTCAATTAGTTGCTCAGTTATTAGTATTTCGTAAGCTGCAAATCTAAACTTAAAACTGGTAAATTAGTCCCTACTACTACTTCTACTTCTTTTTTATTAACCAAAATAGCTTCTACTCTCTTATTCTTGTACTTTATATTCATCTTTTTTTCTTCTTTTTCTTCTTTTTTTCCCATGTTTTCTGCCTTGTTAATTTGCAACTTTCTGAGACAGCAGCAGCAGCAGTAGTACTTTCTCACAGTCAGTCAGACAGACAGACAAACAAATAAATAAACAGCGTTAGACAGAAAATGAGTGGGCCACTTCATTTGCACGAAAAAAACAAGCGAGCAAACGAGAGCGCACTGCTCATAAACAAGAAGTC
>NW_016242599.1:0-1018 GCF_001687245.7 Rhagoletis zephyria | reverse complement strand
ATGTTGCGAATGTGGAATTTTAGACATCCGCGGATGCGATTGCTGATGCGGATGTTTAAAATCTAACATCCGCGGATGCGCATGTCAAGTATTTTTAAGAAATCATTTTGGTGAGTAAATTAGGTGATTTAGTTAAATATAAAATGGAAAGGTTAGTAATTTTTTTTAATGTTTTTTTAGTACTTGAATTTAAAAATTTGCACATTGTATTTAATAACAAATTGTAAATTTTTTTCGATTGACGCTGTACCAGTCGAGAGGACTTTCAGTTATATTTATTTCTTTGCATCATGGCAAGATCGTTGTTTAAACACCTTTGTTTTCCAAAGAATTCTTCATTCTCATTCTTTCGATTGTTTCTGAATTTGGAGAACCTGTAACGTCAACAGCATTTTTCGATTTTAGCTTTTGTAATTCATTTTTATCCTTTCTTCTGTGCCTGGTCAGATATACGTTTTATCAGTGCACTTGCACAATATTCCAGGGACCAAAAATAACGGTTATTTTTATACTAGTTAAACTTGACCAAATATTTTTTTATTCCGAAATAAAAGTCCTTTCCGGATAATAAACAAACAGCTTATCAAAATTAAACAAATTTGGTATCATATGAAAGAGGACAAAATAGCTTTTAAACAGAAACAATGAACGAAGGTTACCACCTCTATTTATATTTTTTTGTATCATTTAATACTAAAGAGATTCATTTACCTTACCCAAGGTTTTTTCTGTGGTAATTAATTAACATTTTTTATTTAAATATTTTTCAGTAGATGGCTTTGCTCGTTTAGACATTTCAGTTTCAAAGCTATTTAAGTCCTCTTTCATTTGATTTTAATTTGGATAAGCGGTTTGTTTATTATCCGGAAAAGGCATTTATTTCGGAATAAAAAATATTTGGCCAGGTTTGACTCGTAAAAAATAACTGTTATTTTCGGTCCCTTCCATATACGCATTCGCAAAAGATCTGCATTGATTATTGCGAATGCAAAAGCGAATGCGAATGTTAAAATTAATG
>NW_016242598.1:0-1018 GCF_001687245.7 Rhagoletis zephyria | reverse complement strand
TTTTTTATATATAAAATTGGCACAAACTACCATACTGCGATTTTTAACGTTATTAGGCTCTTATTTATCCAAATTTTCTGATAATAAAAAAAGATAAAATTTGGATGTTACTTGCTGTTGTAGACTTTTTTTAAATTTATGTCATACTATTATAAACTCACAAAACGCTGTTTGCACGTAGACTACTCATATCTCAAAAGAGATTCCAATTTGATTTTTTATGTTTCAAATAAGTAAAAAATATAATTACTTGGCTTTCACATTTTTGTTAAGAGTTTGGTACAATTTGTGCTTTTTGATGGTATCACATGAATGGAGGGATCTGCTATCAAGAGGAGACTGCTTAAGAAAACTATTTTCTGCATTGGATCTCTCGACGACCAACGATCGAGCCTGGGTAATACCATGGGGGGAAACGAGTACAAGTAGCATTATTGTAAATGAGGTTTATAGAATTTTGTTATTAGCTCTCAGTCATACAACGCAAAAAAGTTTAAATTAAACTGGTATCGTCCCGTTGTCGAAATTTTCCACCTCACTTTTTCATACACTTTCACTTNGATATATAGATAGTAAATGGTTAAACCAAAGCATAATACATAAATTGGAATAACTCGGGTCTGGAGCCACCTATCAGATCCATTTTTAGCAAAAGTATTTCCCTTGATGTTAGTAACACGTATTTTGAAGCAAATCGAATCATAAATGAAGTTTTTTGGAATAACTCTATTCCTGTGCCACCTACCGGAAAAACAAACAAAGCGCGCACCTCCTCTTTGAAACACCTTTCGTGACATAGCACGTTTTGCAGTATCATCTGGAGCCACCTATCAGATCCATTTTTAGCAGGTATATTCCTCTTGATGTTACTAACACGTATCTTTGGTTTGAGGCAAATCGGACCATGAATGAAATATTTCGTAATAACTCGTCTCCTGAGCCACCTACCAGAAAAACAAACAAAATACGCACCTCTTCTTTGAAACATCTTTCGAACACAAGCATGGGCGTAGCCAGG
>NW_016242597.1:0-1018 GCF_001687245.7 Rhagoletis zephyria | reverse complement strand
TTGTCGGCGAATTCAGCGAACATGCATAATTGGTTAGGTATGTATGTATATTTATGTATCCAGATATTTAAATGCCGGTTTGCTATTCGCGCGACAAACTTTTTTAAAAACGAAGTAAATTAGTACGAATTGTTAGTAATTTTCATTAGAGTGTGAATAACTCCTTTCATTAAATGGCTTTTAGTAACTTTAACGAGACTTTAACTTATTTTATTTTATTCATTTTAGTGCAGTTTTGACAAAATTTTTTGGCTAAAAAATCTTTTGTTGCACTACTTTATTTTATTCCTTTGATTGTATATGTTAAATAAAAGCTTGTTTTTAAAAAATATTTTTTTTTTTACATTATTTTTTTACTTATATATTCACACTTCACTCATTGTCTTCGTCACTGTCTAAAAATTTTCGAAGACTTTTTATTGTCAGAGGACTATTTTACTCAAGCAATTTGACAAATAATACATATTATCAATTGTCTTGTCTTGTATAAACGCAAAGTAATACAACTGTCAGCAGTGATGGACCTACTTGCATCAAACTCATTCTGACGGAGGTAATCCTCTTCATTAGAACCGTAGGCACATAGCTATTGGCTTTAAGACCGGGCTAGCTCCTGCAAAAGTGACGATGGAGATATAAAGGGAGCACTTATCAACGCTTATGGAGACACAGGTGGCGTATTTAATAAAGAAGAACCCGAACCAACGTACAGAGACCAAGCTCACATCCCTCTACTCGACCAATACAAGGTGAGAACAGCAAAAAGGCGCCTTAGGAAAAACAACTGATTGGACCGGTTCTGGTACGATAGTCGAAATTTAAAATGTCGAAACTAAAAAAACTGAAAAAAATGTCAAATTAAAATATTTCGAAAACCAAGAATGCCGAAACAAAAAATGTCGAAAAAATATGTCGAATTTCAAGTCATTCATTACATTATTTCGGCAGGGTAATTAAATAAAATTATGTATTACATATGGGTGATTCCATACAATAATTACACCTCAATATTTTCTTT
>NW_016242595.1:0-1018 GCF_001687245.7 Rhagoletis zephyria | reverse complement strand
TTTGTGAGTTTTAATTTTGACAGCGGTTAACCGTCGACCGTTTTACCGTCGTTCGCTGCAATTCTGGTTAAAAAATTAGTTCTATTCGTCGAGCAAAAATTTTTTAACGAATTTGTACGACTTATCACGATTTTTGTTCAAATCGCGTTTGTGCAGACCAAAACATTATCCTTCACTCATAAATTTAGAGCACAAAGTGGCAGTTCTCTTCGAGAGAAGTTGCAAATTCGAGAGAAGTTGCAAATTCTTGCTGGAAAAATTTCTGCCAGCAAGAAATTGCATTTACGTAAAACACAGGACTGAGGCACATGGTTACATTTTGGTCGACGATAATTTGAATAAACAAGTTTGTTGAGTTTCAAAATCTATAAACCTGAGCGATTTTCCAATGAGAAATGTAAGTAAATACTTGTTTACTTAATTAATTTAGTCAATTCAAATGTGGCGGCCGCTGTGGTGTAATGGTTAGCAGTTAGCAGTACGCGCTTCCATTCCACAGGGCATGGGTTCGAGCCCATTTTCCGACCAATATCAAAACAAAAAAATAAAAATAAAAAAGATTTTTCTAACAGTTGCCGGCCCTCGGCTCTGCCATGAAAAACAGCTTCTTATAAAAATACAAAATTGTGGGTCTCCCCTCTTTGTGTGACAACATCAATGCGCACGCCACAAATCGAACCGAACACTATTATATATATGTGTAACCGCCAATCTATTAACTAGTCTATTCCAACACGAGTCCGGTTTAGAAGATTCAGTCAGAACTTACAGGAAGTCGTTCCTATTGACAAAAAGCCTGTAACTGGGAATACTTCTGAGAGCGTAACTGAGCCAATCTTCCTAGTTAGAAGTTACAGGATTTAGTTAGGAGTTTTCCTTCCTGAAAATTCATGGAAAGTGTCAAACGATAGGTAGGGTTGTATTTGTAAACAAAAATAGAAAGCGGTGAGAGCAAAGAACCTTACATTTGTTAAAAAATTAAAGTCAAATGCCGATTTTCAGAATATTGTTTATATGG
>NW_016242593.1:0-1018 GCF_001687245.7 Rhagoletis zephyria | reverse complement strand
ATTCCAAAGTGACGGGTGGGACGCTTAAAATCGTTTTCGCTCGAACTTTTAGTAAATCCTCTTTATACATTGATTTGACAAGTGTCAAACTGTTTACACTTGAAGTCAGATATCAGTTTATTACGAAACTGATAAAAGCATGACAAAAAACATTACAAGGTAAAATCATTGAGAGACAGTCTGACGTTTGCCAGCAATATAATTTTAAAATTCGAACTCAAGCTCACACACACATTCTGATTTTTAATCTCAAACAACAACAATTGTGAACAATTTAATTTTTTTATTTTCAATTTTATATGATTTTAAAATGTTTGAAAACGTCAGAAAAAAATCATGGCCGACGAATTGAGAGAATGGTTTTACCTTCTAATGTTTTTATCATGGATAAAAGTATAAAATTTAAACAGAAATTTAACATTTTCCAAGCGTGACGGGTGGGACAACGATGTCACCCGCTTCTCAGAGTTGTTTGATTCGTTACCCAATTTTAGACAAACTATAAATATTTCGTTCATAGCGGTTTTCTCTAATGCAGTTAGTAGAATGGTAAGTACCATTTTATGCTTTAATGGCATTATTATATTTTACAATTTAAAAAAAATCTTTATTTTTGCTTGAGACGGGTGGGGCAACATTTTGTGACGGCTGGGACTAGTCAGCCGTCATCTTTGAGGACACATAGTTCGTGAGTAAAATTAACACTGCTGATTTGATGTGAACATTTATTATATTTTTAATAGGGGGACCTCATTTAAANGTGACGGCTGGGACTAGTCACCTTTGAGGACACATAGTTCGTGAGTAAAATTAACACTGCTGATTTGATGTGAACATTTATTATATTTTTAATAGGGGGACCTCATTTAAACAATGGTAAACTTGAGAACTTGTATGCTACGTTAAAAAAAAATATATATTTTGCTGTGACGGGTGGGATATCCAATAAGCATTTTTTTGAACGCTTATAATTTCTCACCATAAATGCATTTTTCTAATAACTTACCACCATTTTAAA
>NW_016242592.1:0-1018 GCF_001687245.7 Rhagoletis zephyria | reverse complement strand
GTTTTAAGCTGTTTTTGTTTTAGGGTGATCCTGTTTTTAACCCTTTTCCTTTTTTGCTTTTTATCATTTGACATTTGACATTTAAGTTTTGTCTCAACACTTTTTTCATTACTTTTTTCAGCACCTGTTAAAAATCATCCAAAAGTGCTCAATTGTTTTAGCGCCAATTTAATTTTTTCATCACCAGTGACCATTTTCGCTGAAGCAACCGGATTAAAACCTTTGTCTACATTTTTGTACTCTGATTNTACAAAACACTGTTTTTTCCCGCTAACTCACTTGAACGCAAAGCTGAAAAGGTTTTCCGGTGCAGCGCATTCTGCTGCTGTTGCCGCAGCTGATGCTTAGCACAACCAAAACGCAATGTCGTGAAATACCGCAAGATTTCCTTCTTTTTCTCATTCTCTTTTCTGGTAACACCATCATCAAAAGTAAGTGGATGAATCATCATCGGGTGCTCGACGGTCTTTATATTTCCCTCTTAGGCTTTTCATTTTTTTGTAAATTCTGCAAAAAGCTCACATTTCGCACTAACAATTTGACATCGGTGCACAAGACAAGTGCTATTGCATTGACTTGCGTTTTCTCCTCTTCTTTGTTCTTTCGCAGAAAAACGTCTGCGGATTTGCATTACTACACTTGCTTGCTATATTTGCGCCACATTTTTTGATGATAATATGTTATTGACAGTAAAACGCGCAATACAATGTGCCCGATACTAATGACCGCTTGTTTTATCAAAATACTCTCTTATCTTTATCAAAACAAAGCATCATATCAGAGCATCTTTTTAGATCAGTGTCAGTGTGCACAAACACCGTTGCGCACATTGTTGTGCACGCAAAAAAGAAGCGAACATACTTTGACAAAATCATAAAAAGACTCTCACTACTACGCATCACCAGCAGCACTGGGGCAACAGTAAAGAAAAGTGCTGATTAAAAAAGTGTCACTGCCATTTTTCCATAGAAAAAAGAGTAAGAGTCTTTACATCTATACAAACACTACTTAACGATTT
>NW_016242591.1:0-1018 GCF_001687245.7 Rhagoletis zephyria | reverse complement strand
ATATGTTGACATAAGTTTTTTTTTTGCATCGAGCTTTTTCGACATGCCTGAAGTTACTTTATGATATAGATATGTGTTTTGTTACTAATGAAATATTTTTCAACTTAAATAATAAAGTAGTTTTCAAACCCATTTATTTATTATTTATTATATGGTGGGACTGCTTCTCAAACTATATTGATGCAACTTTTTCATGTTAAGTTGTTGGAAAATAATGAATACCTAAATCCCAGGACTAATTCCGGGATCCCGTGAATGTTTGCACGATGTCACGAAAATCCCGGGATCGTAAAAATCGACTCACATAGTCGCGGCGAATGTCGTTGCTTTGAAGGCATGACCCCAGCACTGCGCACTAGTTGAGAATTCATTCGCGTGTGCTGTTCTGAGTTAGTTTGACAAACGGGGTTTTTATCGAATTTTGCAAATTTTTTTAAAAAGTTTGAAATTATGACTTACATAGTCTTTAACGAGGAACACTTTCATGAACAAATATTAAACATTAAATAATCGAAAGGCGAATAATCAAAGGCTGCTAAAATATCTCTTTCTTATTTATATTTTCGCCACTGTATTAACAGCTTATATTTTTTATGTCCATGCATTTTTTGAGGGAATTAGTATTCATTTTTATAATTTCACAAAAGTTTGAAGCGTTTCTTTAAAAAACCTTAACAAATAATTACAAAAAACCTAAAAAAATTAGACATGAATGATAGACTGCAGAGAGTACCAGGTAGACAGAATAAAACATAACAAAACATCATAAAAATTAAGGATGCTGGCTTTCNTAACAAAATACAGGGAAATTCTTATTAAATTAATAAAGAAATCACTGAAAATTGGGACCTAATGGGACTCTTATACGCGACAATTTTCTAAAAATCGGTACTGTCCCTCCAAAATCGGTAGGACTGCAGCAATTCATTGTTGGTGGTATATTGTAGCCTAGCAGTTCCTACGTTACACTAATGCGATTTATGAAACGATTTTTGGCGTAATAACAACAATTCAAACG
>NW_016242590.1:357-1018 GCF_001687245.7 Rhagoletis zephyria | reverse complement strand
CAAACCTGAATACGGCTTTTGGGTTTGAGGCTGTTGAATTTAATTTTCATACAAATGTTTTTTTTCTACATTAATTTTATTTTGCCTAAATTTTGTTTTCATTTATTAACGCCCACATAAAACTGATTTAATAAGCCCATTTTTGATTATGACACGCCGAAACCAATTAAATAAAAGTCATAATCTCAGTAAAAAAGTGGTTGTCAAATTAGAAAATTGAAGTGAACCAACAGCATATTTATTCAACAATCATCTTATAATAGAGTAAACTTGCCCAACGACAGCGTTACAAGGTGGACAACTTTAGTTGTAAGCTGAGTAGTAACTGACGTCATTGTAAAAAAGCAGCAAAAGGGTAAACAAACAAAATCACAAGAAACCTAATTTCCAATAAATAAAAAGTCATCTAAATATGATTTCAAGCGCCGTTATCCCAAGAAGGTTTTAATTGAACCCCAAAAAGTAGGAAAAATCAAAAAGAAAAGAAATTTTTGGAAAAAATTTTGCTTACATCTTTTTTGCGGTTACGGCTCGATATAACATAAATGCGAGTATTTTCCATTAAAACTTTTAAGTGAAATTACAATACATCAGATATTACTCATGAGTCAAAAAATTACATTTGCCAGTTTTTTTTTTTTTTTTTTTTTTTTTTTTTTTT
>NW_016242590.1:0-275 GCF_001687245.7 Rhagoletis zephyria | reverse complement strand
AAAAAAAAACTTATTTTAAACCACCATTTATGAATAATACATCATCTCGACGAAAAATGGTAAACGCTTAAATTTAAGTATTTTGTAATTGCCAATTACTGCAAGAGTTCAAAAAACACACACAAATACAACAAGAAACTAAAAAGCACAAAAACGCAAACAAAAAAATAAAGCACTAACTAGTAACAAAAACAAGATTAACCGTAACAGCAAAAACTACTTTAAGGCAACAAAACAAGAAGAAAACAAAAAACAAAAATAATTTTCAACAATCT
>NW_016242589.1:0-1018 GCF_001687245.7 Rhagoletis zephyria | reverse complement strand
ATTTCCTCATGATCCAATGATCGGATCTAAACCAAATTAGTATGGGACCCCATCGGAGACACTACCTTTTCGATTCGAAATCGGTTGACGTTGTCCAATGTTATGCGGTAACATACATAAAAAAATATTCCTACGAATTGATAACCTTTTCCTTTTTTTAAGTCGGTTAAAAAAATACCCAAAAACACCCTTGTGAAATTAAGGGTGGTTAGGACGCAAAGGAATCTTTTCTGACGAATGACGATCAGAAACGTTTCCTACATAAGGGGCTTCTGCATGCGGAACCATACATGTGAATCACTTTATTGTTAATTAATTACAGCACAGTTACTGGTTACATTTTTTATTCTGTGTCTTCCAAAGTTATATACTGGAATAATTCCATTAATTTATGTTAGCAAGAATAGAATTTTTAGAGATACATACTATTCAAATGGTTCATTATGGAATTGAGGCATGATATTTCGGTGGGAGTCATAAAATAGATGCAAATTTATGATTCCTTTGTTTTAAGGAAAACGTTCTCTTAAGTTATGTAAAAAATTGTTTAGAAATTTTAATCAGTAACGTAAGTTAGCAACGCAGAGTTTTTCATTTAGCAACAATTATAAGTATGCACTGCACTATCTATCCCTTTAAGCATACTTAATTTTCGCCTTTGAAAAGTGAATATTTAAAAATGCTTCTGATATTAAAGCCTGAAATATCGATGTGTGCTACAGCAGAACGATTTTGCGTATAGCTGGCGCGGCGATAATACACTTTCTCACTTCATACATTTTTCACTTCGATAATTTTAAAGCACACATGGTGCACAACGACTTCCACTACAAACGGACGGATGAAACGTAGGAGCGGAAATTCCAATTTAGCCCTAGGCGATTGCAAAACCAAACACAACAAAAACAAACACGTATTGCAGTGCAGACAGAAGCAGCAACAGCAGCAGCTGTTGCATTTTCCGTTGACACGATTGTTGTTTTTGTACCTGCATCGTTGTAGCTGTTGCAAGTGGTCC
>NW_016242588.1:0-1018 GCF_001687245.7 Rhagoletis zephyria | reverse complement strand
CCGCCCTCGCCTCCGACGTACTCGTCTTTATCGCCCGTGCCCCGGGCACAGCCACCTCCTTTACCCTCGATATCACCGTCGTCATCTTCAGCCTCCTCAATGCGCTCTACGTAGAAGATGAGCGCCTCCTGAAGTCCACGGACTGCTCCAGCAGCTCATCACTCTCATCGTCAGCAGCATCATCAACTCAGCATCAACACCGCCACCGACTCAAGTCGTCCACACTGCTCTCGCTGACGATGCCCCAGGAGGTGCTCACCCAGCTGCTGTACCGCCTTTTTCGGTACCTACAACGAGCGGAGCTGAAGACCTTGAAGGAGATCTTTCCCCTGGAGCGGCACATGCACCTGTGGAAGCACCTGCCGGAGCGGGCGGTCACCGGTGAGGAGCTCTGCCGCGTCGACATGCTGCAGCCTCACTGCAGCCAGAACGCCGCTCTAAAAGCTGGGCTGGGCGGCTGCGGCG
The DNA here is from genome assembly GCF_001687245.7 of Rhagoletis zephyria. Classification (NCBI taxonomy): domain Eukaryota; kingdom Metazoa; phylum Arthropoda; class Insecta; order Diptera; family Tephritidae; genus Rhagoletis; species Rhagoletis zephyria. The sequence continues at coordinate 553 of NW_016242588.1, read as the reverse complement.
ATCACTACGACAAACTGTTTGCCCTCACCACCAGGGATACCCTCAAAAACTCCCCTATACTACCTTCCCTAGCATCAGCCTACGTGGCCACCTCCGCCGTGGACGAGTACCGCCTGCTGTTGAACCTGCGACTGCTAGTTCGCAATTTGCAGTACCACCATCACAGGACTTCTTTCTTGGAAGAGGAAGAAAAGGATGAAGAGGAGTATGAAGTGCCGAACTCTCAAAAACATCTCATCACCCCCACCACCCCCAGCAGCTACCCACTAAACTCGACGCAGGTGATGGCAATCCTCAGCCGCGCCCGCACCTCACTGCTCACCCGAACGCCCTCCGCCAACGTCTCGCTCTCCTCGCTGGAGGAGGGCAGGGAAGACGACGTGATCCGACCTCGGTCGGTCCTCTACCGCCGAGAGACAGTGCTCCACATCATTCGCCTGCTCGACATTTGCCTCGCCTCACCACCGCCGCCAAAGAACTGCTCATCATCCACTGCCTCTGACCTCCTTCGCTACCAGAGCCCGCAGTTTACCGAGCTCCTGCAGCAGCTCCT
>NW_016242587.1:0-1018 GCF_001687245.7 Rhagoletis zephyria | reverse complement strand
TTTCTCGTATTTATAAATAGATTCCCTGAGGAAGACGCGAATATGCGTCTAAACGAGTAGGAGGAAAATAACCGTTTATTCTTGTTGTAATAAAATACCGAAAAGCTCCATACACAACATTAAACTCTCAGCTTAGTCGAGGAGAAATAATTATTACATACACGTATGTTTGGTTTTTGTACGGCTGCTAGTACCACTTTATATGAATTCGCTATTCTTCTACGCGAGTATCTGAAATGTGCTACTCTTCCACGCAAAAATCTGAAATGTGCTAGTCTTCCACGCAAANTGGCACATACTTTGCAATTTTCAATATTCCGACAATACTTTTTTGTGTGCCCAAGTTTTTGACAGGTAAGGCACCTCAAAGGATTCGGAATGTACTCATAAACTTGCACTTTTTCCCATCCTATATTCAACTTTTCAGGGCGGTGTATAAGGTCGAAAGTTATGATAGCGGCCCCTGTGGGAATAAGGTTATCATTTTCTTTTTTGAGTATCTTTTTGACCGATATGACTTTTTGGTCGGCTAAGTATTTGGTTAGCTCTTCATCGGATATATTTATAATTTTCTTTGAATATATTCTGCCTTGTGAGGAGTTCAGATTTGTGTGTAATGTGATTTGCACTGGAATCAAGTCAATGTATGATGCCTTCATACATTTTTGTGCTGCTTTGAGGTTATTTGTTTTTATCAAAAAGTCGCCCGATTTCAATTCAGTAACTTCAGTATATTCTTTAGATATGTGTTGTAGTTTCTCAATTTGAAAAACGTTATGAGAGGATAATGGAGGAACATTTTGGTCTGGCTTTGATCCAATAGCTTTTGCAACAACATATCGCGGAATATGATCATCATCGAATTCAAGGCCAATTTCAGCATATCTTTTCCTTTTATTTTTAACTTTAGTACCAGGTATAGGATCAGGATCAAGGTCCTTGAACCTATTATTGTAGAGGGTTTCACCTCCTACCATATTAATTCTAATTATATCTTATAATCAGAATAAATTTGTCA
>NW_016242586.1:0-1018 GCF_001687245.7 Rhagoletis zephyria | reverse complement strand
TTTTTTTGAGTATGCAGATTTGTAGCCCAATCAATTTTATTATAATAAAATAGCTAGGAGTTACCGTTGATTTTTGGCAATTTTTTTCACGCAGTCTCTTCCATACAACAATTTTTGTTTGAAAACACTTTATACGGAAAAATCGATAGCTGAGTGGAAGAACGACCTATCTCGTCAGCCAGTTCGAAAACCCCCTATTCCAAAAAACTCTTCAAGAACACCCCATTTCAGAATTCGTTTCAGAAACGCCCTATCTCAGCTGCGTATTCAAAAGCGCCTTATCTCAGCATATTTTCAATACATTTTGAAGTGAGATAGGGCGTTTTTGAACCGAATTTGGAGATAGGGTGTCGATGGCTGAGTGGAAGATCGACCTATCTCGGCAGCCAGTTCGAAAACCCCCTATTCCAAAAAACTCTTCAAGAACACCCCATTTCAGAATTCGTTTCAGAAACGCCCTATCTCAGCTGCGTATTCAAAAGCGCCTTATCTCAGCATATTTTCAATACATTTTGAAGTGAGATAGGGCGTTTTTGAACCGAATTNCGTACCGGAATGACTCGGGTTTTACCCGACCAAGGGCTGTTGTTTCGGCGATCTAACCCCGTTTAGGTCGGCGAAGTATCTCAAAAGTTGTTCATCCATAGGGCTACATTCGCTACGTTTTCTCCTACTCAGGGCTGGCATCGAGTCAAACTCAGGGCCAGAAACCTACACCTGCTGTGTATGCCAGAGACGACTACACCACAACTCCATCTCTGTCCAGTGCAATGCTTGCGAGGGGTGGAGTCACCTCAGAGTCTGCTCAGGACTACGGACACATCGGCAGTGGACCACGTCTTTTGTGGCCCCCTGTTACTCTAACAGAGCAGCCTCCACGGCTAACCCCAGTCCACCTGAGCAGTCCCACACAAACACCACAGCACAACAACATAACACAACAGACCACACCACAACGGCTAAAGACCGCAGAACACACACAACCACACCACCACCCACACGCCGCCGCCAACAACTC
>NW_016242585.1:0-1018 GCF_001687245.7 Rhagoletis zephyria | reverse complement strand
TTGTTGTTGTGCGGGCAGAATGTGCCGCTTTGGTCGTTGTCTTGTGCTTTGGCTGCTGCTGCTGCTGTCTGCTGATAAGCTGCCGACAGGCGATGATTTGTTGCTGCTGCTGTTTGGCACTGTTTCTGAATGGTTCAATCGTTGAATGGCCGGCAATGGGCCGTGACGACTGACTTCGACTTCGAAGAGGTGAGAGGATGATGCGGAGGAGGAGGATTTGGGTGCTGGTATCACAAAGCCGCTGGACGCTGAGATCAGACAGCAGAAGCAGAGGCAGCAGCACAGGGCGAGAAGACCAATGAGGCCATTTGCATTCAGGTCGCCATTTTCTCCTCCTTTTCTTCTTCTTCTTGCTCTAATTCTTCTGCTGTCGATTTTGCTGTTGTTGTTGTTGTTGTTGTCCACCACCGAGGACAAAGCGAGGAGATCACAAGTCAAAGCATTGGTAGTGGTGGTCATTTTGGTCGCTGAAGAGGAGAAAGAAGAAGAAGAAGAGGCCAGATTTAATAACATTGCTGCGAACAGAGAAGGAGAAAACTGTTGTCCGGGGTGCGACAGATGGCTACATTTTCACGAGCACTGGCAGAAGTAGTAGTGCTAGATGAAAAATTTCAGTCAAAGCGAACTGCACCAGCTGACACACACAGAATGAGAGTGAGAATTGCACAGAGCAGCAGCACCGACGAATTGAATTGAATCACCAACAAAATTGCACCCGACTTGACTTACTTGTTCGACGGAGCCGCTTTTGGATCGCTTCTTCAGTGTTCGGGCACGTCGGGTGTGTGAGAGGTGCACATGTGCGCCCGGTGCGACTGGTGCACGGGAAATGCTGCTGAAGGCTGCTGCACCGAGAATCCAACAGCAGAATTTGCACCACCAGCAGCAGCAGCAGCCCAAGAGAGAGTTTGTTTTGAGTTGCCAAGTGCTAGTGGCAAAGTAGTAGTAGCAGCAGCAGCAGCAGAGGCACTCCCTGCCACAGCAGTCTATGGCAAAGGCAGCTGGTTGGGCAATCTGC
>NW_016242584.1:0-1018 GCF_001687245.7 Rhagoletis zephyria | reverse complement strand
AATATCTTTAAAATAAATACGGCTACTTTTATCAACAAAATTTTGTTTCCCATCCCTGTTCTGCAACACTTTCGTATTCGGAATTTGGTACGAATCGTAGAAATGGCATGCTGCAATCCGAATCGTATCTTCGAACTTTCGAAATTCATAACAATGACATGGCTAAAAACGAACGAGTAAGAAATTGACAGTTTTTTTTGCATAATTTTGTACGAGAATAATTTTGTGTCAGAAGCGAGATAAAAATTAAGAAAAAAGATGTAAATCGATGTGTTTGCCTTTCGCATATACGTATATTTTTATCCACTGTTTTAAACGAACGAACGAAGGAGTATGTTTGCTGCCCCTTATCGAGAAACTTAGTTATTTGTACAATGATTTTGGGTTGCTGTATTTTTTGTAAATTTCGATGTGGGTTCTGCGGAAAGTTAAAAAGGATGGCGTAACCGGAGTTACATATAAGCACAATAAATGTTGTATACCTCTCTTCCGGCGAGAAAAAAAGTAAGGCTTGTAATCCCTAAGCGTGACCGAAGGAAGAAGCAAGCGCGACCAGGTGGTGGACCTAACAAAATGTATATTTTCAATGGCTTGGAAGAAGCTGTTATTGCATTATCTGGAGGAGTTATAGTTTGCGGTTCAACAATTCAACCAGAAGCTGACAAATGTAGATGTGTCCATGGCTACTATGCCCGACAACTCCGCATACCTTTGTGAATCCATTGCCACAGCGTGCTCTTACTCTGCTGCTATATTTAGTTGCAAATGCATCAGAATCCATAATTTTCCCTATTTTACAATGAACAAGCACATGATGGGGGGTTTTTTTTTTANTTTAACTAGTTTGTGTAATAAATGTGATGTTATAACGTTTTTAACTTTTCAACCAAAACTGCTTTACTTTTTGTCATCAAGTAATTTACTCATAGAATTTAAGCCAATTTCCAGGTGTTATATGGTATGTTGGTGACTCAGCAGCAAAGCGTAAGCTACGAAAACCCAGCAACACATCAAGCCT
>NW_016242583.1:438-1018 GCF_001687245.7 Rhagoletis zephyria | reverse complement strand
TAGTATATTTCTTTCTAGATATTGCTTTATGCCTAACACCTGCAATCAGGAAATGCTCTGAACTTTCTTTGCTAACTTCCAGCGAATAGCTGCGGCAAGTTCTATTATGACGAGGTCCTATTTTTGTCGCATGTTTACCAAGAGGCCAGTTCCTCGTGGTTTCTGCTACTAAATATTCCGAATACTCCTGTCCTTGATCTACTAAGCAGATCCGAGATTTTCGTCTTTTTCAGACCACAATTCCTTTGGTAATTTGATATCATGTTTCTAGCCAGCACCATCGTTCCAGATATATTCAAACACGGCCCAACTAAAGAGATTCGTTCTAAGAGTCGACGACGGATTATTATTTTCCTTTCCTTATAAATTCGTCTTCAAATGTTGTTGCCATGGAGTTTCCTGCGTGTGGAGATCCGTCCTATCTTTATTTTACTTTTTCAATAGCAGCTGCACCTTTGCATTTATTCTCTTTTGCGATCTTGACGATTTTTATTTATGCATTCAATTTTCTGTTCGTTCCTGGCATTTACTTCCATTGCTTAATTTAATTTCCTTCCCTTCGTTTCTTATTATTTTACTC
>NW_016242583.1:0-346 GCF_001687245.7 Rhagoletis zephyria | reverse complement strand
ATGGAGAAGGAAGCATGATTGCTGAAAAGGAGCGCATGGGGTACGGCTAAGGTTACATCTTACGAAATTTTGGCATTTTTGGATAATTTTCTGCCATTTCATCTGTGTCTTTTTGTATGTATTTTGTTTGCCTCAGGCTTTAGCTAGCTCTCCGTCACCCTCCCCTACTTTATGCAGAGCCTGCTTCCTCTGCAATCTTAAACGATGCTTCATCTTCGTTCCGGCTATTGTTGGCTTTTATGCCTACAAGTAACACACAGCAAGCAGTGCTTATTTACATGCATACCTATAAACGTTTCTTGGTGCGTTTGCTTCTGACGCTGCCTCCTTGACTCATCATCATCAC
>NW_016242582.1:0-1018 GCF_001687245.7 Rhagoletis zephyria | reverse complement strand
TGAAAGGGGTCTACGCGAAATGCAAGTTTGGGAACCTCTGCTGTAGATGCTTGTCTGCGCGCTAGTAACTGGCAACTGGCACAGCACATCTTTCGTTTATTTTTCGATTTAGCCATCCTTCTTTTTCATTTTGCGTCTTGTTGCCTTTCTGGCCAAAGATAATAACGAAATTATGCAAACAAGGTTGACCCATCGTCAACAACGTTAAATTGCCTTTCATTTACAATATTTGCCAAGCCAATGATGGCGCAAGTGAAAGCAAAGTGCCGGTACCGTAGCCGGAGCTAGTGTGCGAATTGGATCCGGCGGTAGTGCATAGGGCAGCCGTGACAGAGGCAAGAGTACGCTAGTCAAAGCTTGTCTCGTAATCAAAGCCATAGTCAAAGTCTAAAGTGTAGAGGACGCAAGTTGGGGTAGCAGGAGGTAAAAAGTGAAAGCAAAAAAGCAAACAGCCGGCCGACCTATAATAATATATACATTCATATTGCGGCAGGTTGTTGTAAATTGCTGACAGTTGTGCGCCAAAAAGGTTCAGATACAGGAAGGAAGCAACAGTCAAATGCCGACAGGCCAACTCCGTTTGAACGGCCGGCCAGTTAGAAAGTTGGTGGCAGTTGATGAGTGGCAGTGCTGCTATCGCAGAGCCTAGAAATGGCTGCGATGGCGCGGGTTAGGCGGCGGCTGCGAGCGCTGACAGCTGCCATTTGTAACCATTAACACTCGGTTTTGCAATTTCCACTAGGGTTTCCATGTCGGTGAAGCACTTTGCTTTGTAGCTTCTCGCTTACTAGCTTTCGAAGTGCATTTGCTTTGCAGATCCGCTGCCGGCTCGGTTGCTTGCTCTTTCTTCTTGAGTAGTCAAAGCAGCGAAACTACATACCTGCTGCCTACTATTTCACTGCCGCTGGCTTGTTTACTGCTTTCAGAGTTGATCCTTGTTATTGCTGTTGTTTTTATATATATATTTTTTTTAATTTTTTCGTTGCCTTACCATTTGCTGTGGCTGTTGGAAAAATCA
>NW_016242581.1:0-1018 GCF_001687245.7 Rhagoletis zephyria | reverse complement strand
GGCTTAAATACTAAATTAACGAACTTATACTTTAAAGACCTTGAATGTAGTTATAATATTCTTTCTCTTACTGAAACTTGGCTGAAACCTCACATTTTCAGTTCAGAGATTCTTCCAAATAATTATCATATCTATAGACAAGAGAGGGAGGACAGAATCGGCGGTGGCGTACTCTTCACTGTAGACTCTTCAATACCATCTGAAGAAGTTAGTTTTCCACGCATTGATTCAGTAGAGTTCAAATGCATTCGTGTACAAGCTGGAAAAGGGTCTATTTACTTAGCTCTATGCTATATCCCTCGCCGATCTGACACTTTGATGTATTCACGACTCATCTCTTTACTGAAATCAGTTAATTTACTGACTAAACCCTCTGATTCAATTATTGTGTTGGGTGATTTTAATTTACCAAGCATATCATGGAACATCATTGACAATGATATCATACCTTTCGCGTCCAGTGCGTGCAACAACGTATTTTTAGAGATGGCTGAACTCTGCCTAACTCAGGTCAATGTACTACACAATAAGTTTGGTAAAGTATTAGATGTTGTNAATTTACCAAGCATATCATGGAACATCATTGACAATGATATCATACCTTTCGCGTCCAGTGCGTGCAACAACGTATTTTTAGAGATGGCTGAACTCTGCCTAACTCAGGTCAATGTACTACACAATAAGTTTGGTAAAGTATTAGATGTTGTTTATGTTGATGATGCATCTAAGTCCGTTGTAAATAAGTGTGATCCACTAGTTTTGCCCGAAGATGTCTACCACCCTGCTATGGAGGTATCTTACGAAGTTATAAGTGATGGTCAAAATTGCATTACCCAAGCATACGAACCAAATATTCGCTTTGATTTTTCGAAAGCCAACTTTAAAATGCTTAACAAAGAATTCTCTAAATTGTTGTGGCCTGCATTTAAAGAAACTTGCACTTTTTAACTTCACTTTACATAAATTATTTGTATGTTCCTGAAGAGCAAACACAGTTATGGTTCACTAAAGAACTGAG
>NW_016242580.1:0-1018 GCF_001687245.7 Rhagoletis zephyria | reverse complement strand
GTTCTAAAGAATAAATAAACAAAGTTTATTCCAAACGTTCAGAATGTATAAAGAAATGCAGCCAATAATTTTTAGAAGGGAGTTTCACTTCAAAATTTTTGTGACATAAACCATGTCTGTGACAAACACGCAATGTGGCCACTGCTACGATATAGTACTTGGGGATTTTCGCTTGTTATTTTAGATATTTTTTAACAGAACATGTAAAGATTTATATGTTTCATAACTGATCACTTAATTTTTAATATAAATATACGTATTTAATACATACATTTTTGCCACTGCTAATCACACGAATAAAAATTATAAAAATGAAAATATAACGGCAATATTTCTTGTTTATAATGGATTAGATCCATCGCTCACCACGGACTATATCGGCAGCCGATTTAGATAGACTCGCTAGTCTTTCCATTGCACCACAACTTATTGGTCGGAGCGATTAAGCTGGTGTAGTGTGCGCATCTCCATACATCTTCATGTAGGTACATATTTCAAGCGAGCCCTATTATTTAAATAGGCGGCCGATAAAGTCTGTGGTATGCGATGGCTCTTATAGCTGTATCCTTACATCTATTCCGTGTGTTGCAATATCCACGAAAGCAGCAGTTAATTTTTTATGAAGAAAATTATTAAAAAATATTCGAAAATTACTATTTATTTTTCCAACGTCAAAAGCTGAATTTTTTTTGAAAAAGTTGGTACAACAAAAAATACGAAACACGTTTTCTGTCAAATAGCTAACATGGCGGATAAGAAGAAGAAGTGAAACTACCTTCTAAAAATTATTGTATCATGGTCTGTATAATTGCAGTGAGAAGTACCTACTACGCTGCGACTAATCCTTTCGGCTAATATTAAGGGCCGTTAACTTATCAATTTTAAAGTATAGTTAAATCATTAGTTAAATTTAACTACAGTAAATTCCATAGAAACTCTCACAAAGTTTATTTATTTATTTATTTATTTATAGGTATTTTTAATATATAACAAAGTATGCGTATATGTAAGTTTAAAT
>NW_016242579.1:0-1018 GCF_001687245.7 Rhagoletis zephyria | reverse complement strand
CATTTGGCGCGGCCACAAATACCGGCTCGCTGGGGTAACAATTCGGTTCACACCACTTTTCTATGGTTTTCGTTTCCACATCGACTTTGACGAGCTGTGCGCAGATAGGGAAATATAAAAGTACATACAAGTGTATGTAAGCTCTAAATGTAGACACGGAAACTATGAAATGAAATACTTACAGTTCCTGGATTTTCAGCATCCACATCTGAACTAATTGCATAAAAGTAGCGGTATTTTTTACCTAAAATATCAATTCAAATAAGCTATGAAACCCACACAGGCACAAAACCATTAAACCTACCCAAAAACTTGTCGTAGTGGAAACGCGGTGTCTCGCAACCCCAATCGCAAAGCAACTCTGGTCGCACAAGTATGCTTCGATTACTCAGCTGATACGCCTCTGCCGTGCTATACTCTAATGTGACTAAATTGATCATTGTTTCACCGTCGACTCTCTCTTTCGCCTGCTCTCTTTCGTCAGCACCAACGCTGTACTCTAGCATCTCCTCTTCCTCCAGTTTTTTCAGAGCCATTTTTGTTACATCCTCGTAATTCGACTCGGAGTGCTTCATCTTCGGTGGCGGCTGCAGGCGCGTACTTATGCCCGAAAGCGAGAAAGATTTCGCCACACGCCGCTGATTGGTTGGCCGCTCTTTGAACACCGTCACATCGGCATTCTCAGCGCCCAAGGGCAGCACAAACCGCAATGGGCGTCCACGAAAATGTGACGCATAGTTCGGATTCGATTGCATATTCACAATGGACTCTAAGTACATGCAATTGATCATTTCCGGATCCTTATAGCAGCATATGTCGATCACTACGTGGTTGTCTTCCTCATACTGATTGATAATGTGTAGATAGAAGAAAGCTTCCGATTGAAAAGTGTAGCGTACTTTACCAGTTTTGCGATCCATTAAATGGAACAGCGTTGGCTTATCCTCGAACCATTTGAGACACGAGGCGAGTTGCTCATTGGATACAGTGGCTTTGACGAATTCCGTCAACGAAACGG
>NW_016242578.1:0-1018 GCF_001687245.7 Rhagoletis zephyria | reverse complement strand
AAAATCTGAGGACACCGCGCTGTTTAAAATTGTGCCGAAACAGGACTTGTTTTCAAAGAATTTAAGCTCTACATTTTTCTTGTTATATAAAAAATAACTACAATTAAAACATGGTTAAGTAAGCAATTGGCTAAAGAAACAGATTTTTTTTTTTTTTGATTTTTTTGATTGATTTGTTCCCTATACAAAATACACACATTGAAAACTCCGGGCGCTTAGAGCGACCTCCAAATATATTTTTTGATTTCGAAATANTGGATGTCGTGAGGGGTTTGCCACCTGTTAAAAACTAATAAGTTAAATTAGATATCACAACATTGTAGGTGCCAAACGAAAGCAGTTCAAGAACGATTTGTTTGAGTAATATTATTTAGGAGAGTTGCCACCTGTCCAAAAAGTTAAAATCAGTTTAATAATCCAGTTAGATGAAATGTTTTTAGTAAGAGTTTCAAACGAGAGAGACTTTAAGAAAGCTGTATTTATTTCGAAAATTTTTTTGACGAGGGCTGCCACCAGCTTAGGAAAATTAATTTAGTTTCGAAGCGTGGCGTGGGAACAGTGTCCCGTAAATGCCCAACTACTGGGCTGCAATCTACAACAGGGAGTGCTAGCCTATATACGATCTATTGGTACAAGTTTATCTATTTATTTTGGTTTTGGTTCACTGTAGTACACGGAGTGAGTGGGTTTATGGCAGCAGCTACTGCCTTAATGGCAGCCCGAAAGTAAGGAGTGATAAGTTTACCTATTTACTCTGCTATTCTTCAGCAGCGTATATCTTAGCTTGAAAATACTGCACTGATCTGCAGCCCTAAACAAATGTTGAAGTTCAAGCTAGGAACAACATAGAAGCCACCACTCCCTCAGACATTTTAGAGTCACTTTCCTTCAGTGGATAACATCATATCTACATACATACCTGTCTAATAGACTCCGTGCGGTTGCAATTGATAATGTCAATCATGCTGCCCTTTTGTAGCGAAAATATTTTATTCCTCAATGATGTCAGTTCTTGCTT
>NW_016242575.1:0-1018 GCF_001687245.7 Rhagoletis zephyria | reverse complement strand
CCTTACCACGTTGTTTTTGATGAAAATGAGCAGCAACAGCAACAGCAGCAATTCAGAAGCGATTGCACTGCGCAGCCAATTGATTTGTTTGCTGCTGCCTCACAACACTTTGTTGGCTCTATTGTTTGTCCCCTTCTTTTTTCAATTTTGCAATCAGTTTTGCTGCCCATCATGATATGTTTACCACCTCATATTTTGCTGCTTTACATTTTTTTATTTGAAGGGGCAGATCAAGGTTAATTTGGGCTCATTCTTTTTTTCAAAAANTTTTTTTCAAAACGACGATATTTGGCAATGATACTCTTTTTCTCTCTCAATCAATATCACTGATGTGACAGAACTGATGTTGATTGACTGAATGACTGACCAAAAAATCTGATGGAGCTAATTTTTTGTTCGCTCGCTTGTCTGACTAATTTTAGCAATTAATGTTGATGACAAAAAGCACTGCTAAGTAGTTTGATGATGATGATGGTGATGCCTAACATGTGACCAGTGTGTTTTGATTGCGCAGTTTCTTTTCTGTCAATCAGTTGTAACTTTGGGTTTGTTTGAATTGTTTGATATACTTTGAGTTTTGTTATTAAAATTTTTTGACGAATGTGAGTTTATAAAAGGTCCAAACAGTTTTTTAATTAACTTTATCAACATTTTAATTTTATTGCCCGACAAGCTAACTGTTTTGTTAAGTAAAATTTGGCTCCCTTGTTCAACGTGCAAGCTTAAAATAGGTCACAAACACTTATCTTTATTTAAAACGTTTTTTTAAAATCAAAACAAACAACTGNTTTGTTTGTTTACTTTCATTCTTTTTCATCACTTTTCCCTTTTTTACTGCAAATTACCTTTAACACTTTTCTTGAAGCCATTTTAAAAAAGGCTCAAACAGCTTTTACCTCCCCATTTAACGACTACCTACGATTCACCACCAGACAGAGAGAGGTCTGGTCGATGATGATGTTGATGATGATGGTAATGCTGATGATCACCACAACCAGCATGATCTTTAAGCTCTAAT
>NW_016242574.1:0-1018 GCF_001687245.7 Rhagoletis zephyria | reverse complement strand
ATCGAAGGGCACAACAGCGATTATTGCACCCAAATAGAGACATACGCACAGACAAACACACACACTTTGGGGTGTTAGAGAACACAAAAAAGAACAGTAGAGATAATACTGCTCATCCATCGCCGCCGCCTATTATTATCTCCATCCATCGTCATTATTTGCTTTTCTCTCATTGGCACTAATTAAAAACTGCTGTGAGTNATAAGCAAAAAAAAAGAAAACTAATACGCAGCGCAAACATTGGTGCGTAGCGGCTCTAATTTTTTTTTACTTTGTACGACAGCACGACGACACCGTCGTCTTGTGACAGTAGAATTCCAATCACCGGTAGAATCCAATCTGAAATTAAAAGTAGGGGGAGAGGGCTCATCTCTAATGAGTAAAGATTTAGAGGGGCAGTTATTGCGCCAGCAAGCGCACATTCTTCTAGGAAAGTAAGCGTACAAAGCAGTAGAGCAGTTTATGATGATAAGCTACAGAAAAAAAGAAAGAAAGAGGCCCCAATGTGATAGTTAGTGAGTAGCTGTAATGGTGGTGATTGCAGCTAAACAGTTTCCGAGACGAGTTTAATCTTAACGGGGGTGCAATAGCTGGCAGGTGCTAATTGACAGTGGCGGTCAACAGTTATGGGAGTTTTAGTGAAGTGGTCTTCCAGTGCCGGGGCTTCCGCAGGAAGTCTGCTAGACAGCTTATCAACTTCTTTTGGCGTCTTAGTCTAGCAGAAAGAAATGCATGACTAACATCAAACAAACAACATTTTGAGGTCAACGGAGTAGGCAATCCAGTCTGGCTGATAAACACAAAGAGTAGCCTAAATATTTATTGGCTTTCAGCGAGTGATGTTCCCTGTTAATCTCTTCAATCTAGGAGCAAAACGTTGCTTTTGCTGCTTTTGTTGCGTTACCAGATGAAAAAAATGTCACACAATTACAGTCAATAGATCAATAAATCAGTCAGCACAATTTGTGCAGGTGTTTATTTAATTTTTCATTACCTGGCATACCACCACCACAGCCAC
>NW_016242572.1:0-1018 GCF_001687245.7 Rhagoletis zephyria | reverse complement strand
CACTAAGCAACAAAACACTGGAAGAAATATATTTTAACGGAGTTTAGCAAAAAGTTCAGTTTTTCATTTACTCGGAGGCGTATCGTTGCGCTCGTAGTAAACAGTCGATCCCATATGAAATATTTTTGTTCGGCTGAACTTCTATAATTTTTTTCCTAGGACAGAAAATTTTGTATATTTTTGTGGCACTTCTATATCTTTTAAAATGTATTTACTAAATTTTGATAGGTGTAACTTCACCCGAACATCGGGTACTTAACCCAACTTCCTTTAAATTAATAAAAAATATAATTCATGAAGTTTTTAATATATTTTTGGTTTTAAAATCTAAAAATTAATATTTTTTTTACAGTATCTGTGACATATGTTATGTTATGTATGTTATGTTATGTTGTGTTATGTTCTGTTATGTCAAGTTATGCTATCTCATGTTATGTTATATTATGCTTTGTTATGTTTTGTTATTTTGTGTTATGTGGTGCTATGTTATCTTATGTTATATTACGTTATGTTGTCACATGAACCTTTCGTAATTTGGGCTGTTCATAACTTTCGCAGTTTTGCGGATACCTCAATTATTTCTGCTCACAAATTATTGACTTTGTATAACCTTTCCTTGTCACTATACAAACATGTCTTTTAAGGTGGCATTCCAACTAAACAGTACTTTAGGCAATCTCACTCACTATTTTGTTTCCTTTATTGATGTCCCTATATCTTTGCACCTAAAAGGTATGCAACCATCTGGCAAAAATCTCTTGTGGTTCATTGCCACTCAAAAATTGTTTGGAAGGATTATGATAAGCGTTTTCTGTCTTTATCGTTAAGTGACTATCAATTTACTTATACTAGTGTTCGCACAGCGGTTGAAATTCAACATTTTCAATTAAGTGCGAGTTGAGTTTAGTTGAGTTAATAGAAGTGAATTGAGGTGAAGTGCGTTGAATTTATACTGGCGGCGCCACAGATAGACAGAGCAGAATGAAAACTGATTAGCTGAAAGGTCACTATTCAATTG
>NW_016242571.1:0-1018 GCF_001687245.7 Rhagoletis zephyria | reverse complement strand
ATTTTACTCTAGTAGTCAATCAAAGCTGCAAGCAACACCAAAAGCTCAAATTATCCTCTATGTTCCAATAGCATTATTTATCATAGCCTTGAATTCTGATCATATTCTCAATATCATTGCATAATTCGTAGACAAGTAAATATGAATATACATATTAGGACACCTTTAATATGTAGTACTTATTTGTGGGTACATATGTATGTAAGTAATGTATATATGTATTAATATAAAAGCAACAGAAGTTTACGAAAAGCCATAAGCGAAACCGATTCGTATAAAGTAATTTAAATGCTCGTAACTACTCATGTACATACGATAATTATTTAAAAAGTTTTAATTTTATGGAAAAATGTAATAACCCTTAATTTAATTTAATAATCAATTCATATATTTAGTTGTATACAAAAAAACATATTGGAAAGAGACATATCTTCGCCAGTTTTGGGGAATTTAGTTATCTGTCGGATTGAAAACATATTCTCCTTATCAAGTTTATTAATTGTATGATGAAATCTCAAAATAAGTAAATTTCGTATTAATTCCTTACGTTATTAAACTTTCGATATGTATGCATTGAACCATCCCATCTCTGAGTCTATATTATTTTTGCAAGGCGATTCCGAAAAACAAATTTTAGGCCGAATTTTTAAATTTTTCGCTGATTCGGCCATAGATATATATTTTTTTAAATAGTTCTGGAATAATCAAAATACTTCCTAACAAAAGTTCAAGGATTTTAGGTGAGCTTTAATCGACTGATATTAGGGTGGCACGCCAGGGTGATAAGAACTTTATGATAATGAACTTTAGAACAAAGGCAAATGCAGGAGATATAACGAATAATGTAAAAGGGCGACACCTATGTTCGGCAAAAATTTTTATTTTTTTTTAAAGTTGCCTCGCAAAAATACTTTAGACTCAGGAGTGTACGGCAACTTTTGTTCCAGTACGGTTACTAGACCATGTATTTTTGTATATTTTCCATTAATAAATGTATGAATAATTACAAATGTAAGTC
>NW_016242570.1:0-1018 GCF_001687245.7 Rhagoletis zephyria | reverse complement strand
TCTCACGAATCTAACGTCATCGGCACTGTCACTCATCGGAGGGTTAATGGGTCTATCTCTTTCTATTCTGATACTTGCAAAGATCGGACCAAAGTTATAATACCTTTTCATGGTCATCAAAGGTATAATTACGCACTGGTTACGCGTTTTCTCTAGACGATTTTTCAGAAATGATAAATATCACATTGTCCTTTAACTAAGGATTCTTTCTCTGAAGAAGCAAAGAAGTATATTTTATAATCACAACATATATGTAATACTCCTATATTGGCAGTAAGAGCTAGTACCGTCCGAAAACACTACAGTACAGATATATCAATAAACACGTACGAAAGAAAAGGAACACATACGTTTATAAATAAACATGTACACAACACATATACAAAAACGGCACTCAAGTACACAATACATTGACAAAAATGGTACTAGACTGTCTCGCTTTGATTTCGGAATGCTTACACATTGAGAAGTTAGCTTACTGCCATTATAGAAGTATTACATATATGACTGACAAATGTAAAAGAAGTACCGCTGAACGACTACCACAAGAAAATTCACGCTTTTTTATAAAGTACGCGCAATTCAGTTGCAGTTGTGAGCAGCCTTTATTATCATATTATATATGTCTGATCGAATTCGAATATGACACCACCTACAAAAAACATGTAGATAAATAGGCAAATATGGAATGTTAAATAAAATAAAAATAAATAAATATATAAACAACTTCAAAAATCTTTTTTTTTATTGATAGTTTATGTCCAAAAGTAGTTAGCTAGAACTCTATTGAGTTCTACCAGNGAGTTCTACCAGTATGCTGTTTAGTGCTACAACCCACAACAGTGAGGAGAGTACACGACCCCGGCGAGTACCTATCTCTACTCACATATCTAGTTATTGGACTATCTCCACTTTTCGCCTGAATAATTTTGCTTTCCAGCATGGAGCGTTCCTAATCAACCACACCGACGTCAAAATCAGCCGCCGTTGATTGAGATATTTTCTGCAGATAGACTTC
>NW_016242569.1:0-1018 GCF_001687245.7 Rhagoletis zephyria | reverse complement strand
CAGTGGTGATCACTTCGCCTAATTGCCGTTATGGCCAAGTACAGAGCATATTTACTTTAAAGAGCAGGCAGCACACTCCTTCAACGAGGACCACGACGACGGNTGACAGTGGTGATCACTTCGCCTAATTGCCGTTATGGCCAAGTACAGAGCATATTTACTTTAAAGAGCAGGCAGCACACTCCTTCAACGAGGACCACGACGACGGTCATGTTTACACTAGAGGTCACCCTCTACTTTCTTGGCAGACTGGGCAAGAAAGTAGAGGGCAATTGACGAGATCTGTCAAGGAGAACCAGTCGGTTTGTTTAGATGCCAACTTCACTGGGCTCTGCAGTGCGTGATCAGCGCTAACCCAACCCTCCTCATGTTCTTTAGAGCACTTGTCTTTCACACTCTTCTCTAGTCTCTAGCATTCTAGCGTTTCTCCTGTTGTCCATTTTTTTCTTCGTTTACCATCTCCACTCTCCGATCAGAGCTTCACAGCTAATGGCGAATCATTAGTAGTTCGATGACCATTCTATTCCAACTGACTCTATGTCGTTCAACTCCTTACACTCAGTTTAGGCACGTAATCTTCCACAGAGTCATCATTCTCCTGCGCCTTTTCCCCCGCTTCATCTTTTTTTGGGTTTCAGTTTCCGAGCAGTGTCAGTTGACAGCATCAGCAGCAATGGCAACATCGCAGCTGACACAAACTTTTCACCCCACTAGCGGTCATAAATGATGGAGACAAGGTTAGCGGCCAGAGAAAGGGAGAAGAAGGAGAGAAAGAGCAAAACTTTGAGGATTACCAGCTTGGGCAATTTGGCTTTTGGCCTATGTGGCTGCTTTTCAAACGCCTAGGAAACGTGACACTTTGGTGGGAGTGCCTCACTCTGTCTACTCTTCTCTCATTGTTGTCAGGCTCAATCGCCGGCTTTTCTCTCTCCTTTTCGCTCCACTGGCGCAATTCCAGTAGCTGCAGTGTGCTCTGCACTCTTTCCTGTTTTGTACTGAACTTGGTGCTGCTGCTGAA
>NW_016242568.1:0-1018 GCF_001687245.7 Rhagoletis zephyria | reverse complement strand
GACCAATCAAGGCACAAAATAAGTAGAACTTCACAGCTTGACGTTTGCAACTTTAAGCGTAAGTAAATAAATGATAGTAAATACTTAAATTAGACTTGCGAGTTAATTTTTGNTAACTACAAAGGAATAACAACAACAATGATAACAACAAATGACTCGGCAAGATTAGATGTAAGCTAGTGAAATTTAATTAAATTTAATAAAAACCACAAAAATCACAAAACTTTCACTTAGCTTCGGTTATTATGACACTAAGATGCTCGTAGGCACTTTTTATAGCAACTTTTACTCAAAATTAGCACAATAAACTTTGCAAAATACAAAGACCAATCAAGGCACAAAATAAGTAGAACTTCACAGCTTGACGTTTGCAACTTTAAGCGTAAGTAAATAAATGATAGTAAATACTTAAATTAGACTTGCGAGTTAATTTTTGGAATCAGAATTAAGATTAGAAATTTTAGCTACGTTGTTATTACTTTTATTAGGTTTATACTTAAACTCGCGAACAAACGTCTCGGTCGGCCAAAATGAATTATTTAGTAGTGAATCAAAATCTTCGGCAGCTACATCAATTTTAAAAGATGAAATGTCGCGATCGTATTTAAAATTAAATTTTCGACTAAATACATCTTTAGCAGAGACCGTACCGGTTATGCATTTTATAATAAACGTCAAAAAATTTAAGTTATTTTTTGACTTTTATCATTTTGAGCAAATAATACCGATTATTTCTGCTTTTTATTTTTTTCAGGCATAAATAAAAGTCAGAGTTAAAAATCAAGTATTCCAGAGCTGTGCATATTCAAATGTGATAGTTTTGAAGCTCCTACATGGATTTTAATAACCCCTATACCCAAATACCAGGGTTAGTTCAAATCTATACCCATATGTATACATACAATACATGAAGGGAGTTTTTGATAACGGCATCAGATCTGCACGGATTGTTCAATTTTCAAAACTGAAGTGCCAAATTAAAGGGCTTAGCGTCTAGATGTATGTTTCACAAGGCATG
>NW_016242567.1:0-1018 GCF_001687245.7 Rhagoletis zephyria | reverse complement strand
TTTTTTTTTTAATTTCGTTAGTATAAATTTTATGAAGCAATTAATTACGTATAGACAAATTAAGCTGTTTATAAACTGAATATATTCAGATTCTACTTCATACTAAACCAGAGTTAAAACAACAAATATTACCTTAGAACACACTTATTCATTTCCTTACGCGATAAACATCTTAAGGAAGTTACATGGGCGCGTATTCATGGTCAAAATTAAGTTGTTAGTTAAAGTTGGTTGTACTGTTTTGACAGATAACCCATTAAAAATTGTGCCAAAAAGCTCAAAAAAACCAAATCAATATTTACTATGAATATGCACCGTAATTTTTAAATTTGATGTCATCTAAAATTGGCGCCAATTCCCTTGAAGAAAATTCAGACTTCAAAAGTTTCCAGTTTCCAGACCTACTGTGACATTTCCGGATTTTTAAGATAATTTATCAACTTGGATAATAAAACTGGAGGATGGTTTCGGTTGCAGAAAACCACGCATGTTGAGGAAAACTTTTCAAAATCTTGCTTATTTACGCTCCGAAGGAAGAGAAAAAGGATCACTTGTATGAGCGCTTGAAGCAGCCATCACGATATCCGAAACCCGAGGGCCAAACATCGTCTCGGACCACTATCTTATTGCAGCCTACTCACTCACCCGCCTCTATGCAGCGAAAGTGGTGC
Source organism: Rhagoletis zephyria (assembly GCF_001687245.7). Classification (NCBI taxonomy): domain Eukaryota; kingdom Metazoa; phylum Arthropoda; class Insecta; order Diptera; family Tephritidae; genus Rhagoletis; species Rhagoletis zephyria. Next base: position 347 of record NW_016242567.1, on the reverse strand, counting down.
ATCCAGAAATACAAGGAAATGTTCAACGACGAAAAGCTGCAATCACAACAAACGGTAAATTTATTTGCCCCTCGACTCCCACACTGCTCTCTGAGAGCACCTTTCAACAAACCGACGATATGCATTAGGAAAAACGCCCGAAAATTGTATCACAAAGTTAGGCGATTCACGCAAAATTTTATGATCAGGGCGAATTCCAGAACGTACATACTTAAATTATGGAACAAACACCTTTCCACCCTGCTGGATGGTAACAGCACTGAACCCAACAGAGGAGAAGAACTTGAGCCGCGCTTTTTAAGGCAAGATACCATCAGCAAATGCGAGGTAGAAAAACAAAAAAAAAA
>NW_016242566.1:0-1018 GCF_001687245.7 Rhagoletis zephyria | reverse complement strand
ATTATCTTCTAGTGGGGTTGATCTAAATCGTGTGCAATAATCCATAAAAGTATCAGTCTCTGCTATGAACTTAGTGGATGAGACCGAAGGTTTCAATTTTTTTGCGGACTTTCCACTTGAACGCGTCGGGCGTTGTGATTCGGTGGAAGCGCTTTGACCTTTTTCGTCATCACTCATTTTGGGGCTTTTTAACTTGTCTTCGGTGTGGGTTGCTAATAACATCAAACGTGCGAGAATTTACGGTGATTTTCAGGTTATCACCTTGAATATGTGCTGGTTTTGAATTTAAATTCACGCTTGGAATGCAGAGATCAGAGCTTTTGGACAGACACCGAAAAATTAAATTGGGTGATGTATAGGACACAATTATGCGCAGTAAATTCCTTTGTTGCGTACTCACGCTGTATGCACAATTAGTTTTGTTTTTTTGTATATAGTTATATGTGTGTACTAAATTGATAAAAACGAGAATAAATATAATTTTATTATTTTACTGCGCTGGGATGAGTTTTGCCCCACTGTATATATGCTTTAAAATTGTTTTCTATGTATATAAGTACATATGTATCATTGGCGGAACGAACGAACTTGGAACGGGAAGTACTTCGATGGGCCAAGGGAATGTGCAAAGGCACCCTTTTTCGCGTTAAATATATGCGTATCTATATATATCTATGGATATAATTGCGCTTTATTTGGTAATATAACTAAGTATATACACAAATTTTTTAATTTTTCACACCGTTTGAGTTGCAATAAATGTGTAATTAAGTGAGAAATAGCAAATTCGAGTTTTGCCCGATTTTATTTTTTCTTATGTACATACATATGTATATGAGTATGTGATTATGTGCATATGTACATATAATCGCATATATGGTTCACACTAAGTATGTGTGTCGTTTACGCGAAAGCGGGTAGGTGAACTTTTGCCGAAATCTACCGTCGACAAGTGGTATTGCAAAAAAATTTGTCGTTCGCCGTTAAATTTTTTCTCGACTATTGAGTCTATTTTCCC
>NW_016242565.1:0-1018 GCF_001687245.7 Rhagoletis zephyria | reverse complement strand
GCCTTGCCTCGGTAACCACCACCTTGTATGAATTCGCCTTGCTTAAAGCACTTCAAATTTTCATAAGTTATTTTTTACATTTCAGAATTTTCTTTTCAAGAAAAAAAATCAAAAATTCATACATTTGAATCTAAATAGACGAATCAACTTAATACATATTTTGCCAAATCGAACAAAATGCGCTATTACTTATTCGACGAAGTGGTGTTGCACAACAAAAAAGATGATTTCTGGGTTGTGTTGCACGGCAATGTGCTAAATCTGACGCCGCTTATGAAAGATCGATGCGATCACTGGAATAGCGTAAGTAACAGTTAAAGCAGCAGTGAATAGTGCAATAGAAATGTGGCATCTCAATTACATATACATATGTATCTTTCAACAAGAATCTGGAATATTTACTCGCCTTCGGTGGCAAGGATCTTTCGCATTTCTTCGAGGAGACACTAATGCCCAAAACAGAAGCATCGCCAGTAACCGGCCGGCCGCGCCTGCTCTTTCCACCTATCCTAGAAACGGCGCTCAGCGAAATGTGCAAGACAAAGGGCAAACTGTGGAGTCAGGATCCAATGTATCATATCGGCCGCTTGACGAGGCGTGATCGGCGCGTACGCATCATCAATACACTCACCGGCACCACACAGCTGATGAAGGTGTGCGATGAGGATACCATTTATGATATACAATGCAAATACAAGCAATTGTATAACCATCATGCCGGTAGCTACGTGTGGCGGAAATTATCGAATAGGGTAAAGAATTATAGGCCTTTTTTTTGTTTTAGAATTTTTGCAAATTTTAGTGAGTATATGCTTTTGAATTTGTGTGTGTATTTAGCTTCAATGCGGCGTTAAATTAAATTTAAAAGGTACTTTGGACGAAAATGGCTTGGTTGAAGAGGAAAATTGTAATTATGATCTGCCACCACCATCAATTTGGCTCTACTATACCAATGATGTGACAATCGCGTAAAACAAATATTTACAACTATTTACAATTGTATGTGAGCTGCATGTTT
>NW_016242564.1:0-1018 GCF_001687245.7 Rhagoletis zephyria | reverse complement strand
TTAGGGTGGTAAGGGCGTAGCGGTCTCGGTTGTCCAGCTGGGTCGCTCGGATCACCAGCGTCACCGGAAGTGGCACTGAGCTGGGCAGCGGTCTTTTCAGAGAAATGGCCCCAGTGTTGGGGTTGATGGCAAAGTAGGAGTATTCGAGGTTATTAACTGATGAACTGCTTCCGTGGCCATCATCTGAACTGGAGTCTCGGGAGTTGAAACCGTAAACAATGGGCGAGTTGATCGCCCGATCAGGGTCTTCGGCCTTGATGGCTCGAGGTGATACTACTAGCTGGTCACCTGATCGTTGACCCTCCGCTAGCACGGTGGTGTACTTGTCCACCTCGAAACGAGGGTTCTGATCATCGGCGTCTAGGACTCGCACCTCCACCTCGGTCGTCGCCCAATTGGGCGGGACGCCCTGGTCCTGAGCCCGTAGGGTGATGGTAAAGTTGGGCAGCGCCTCGTAATCTAAAGGAGCTGCTAACACTAGCGTTCCCTCCAGTGGAGAAGAGAAACGAAGAAGGTGGGCGTGGGCACCTCCCGTTGGTTCGATGTAGTACTCAACAGTTGAATAAGGTCCCTGTTGGTCGGCGTCCAGAGCCCGAAGACCGCTGGCCACCACCGAGCCAACGGCCGTGCTTTCGCTGATGTTCAGGATAAAGGGCACTGGAAGGCCGGTCCACTCGGGTCGATTGTCGTTGGCGTCGGTGACCAGAATTCGAATGGGAATGATGATGTCGTCGTCGGGATTTGAAGAACCGGAAGATTCTGAAGAGCTAGTGTCGTAGATCCAGTAGCTGTTGCTGCTGCTGTCTGAAGAGGATATTTTGGAGGATTTTTTTGAGGATGCAGACCCAGAGTGGACGTCGTTGAGGACGTCATTGGTGGAGTCTGTCTCGTTGTCGTGCTCGTCCTCGTTGAAAAAAGAGTTTTTCCGGAGTCGAGAGTTTGGAAGATCACTGTTTCTCAGTCGATTCCGACGGACCGGTCGACAGCGGACGCCAATTGTCAGGCCGGATTCACCCTC
>NW_016242563.1:0-1018 GCF_001687245.7 Rhagoletis zephyria | reverse complement strand
AACCGGCTAAATCTAGCCGGAAAACGGCTAAAATGGCAACACTGTATAGGAGTGGGAGTAGAACCTGCCCGTCTCCTGATGCCTAACATAGGGAGTAGAGCCTACCCTATGTGTGGTTAGTGGCCGCCTCATCGACTTCGCGGAATAAACCCTCGCTCTCCATCAGGCTCATCTCCCCGTCGTCTTGTGTGGTGTTGCTGATGGCCTCGCAAATATACCGCTTCGGTGGTGATCCTTCTCCTGGGGTAGTTGCGGTGGTGTCCGTGAAAATACGTAGGCGTATGCCCCTCACCTGCGCGTTGGTTGTCTTCTGAGGTAATATTTACTTCGCCTCGTCTTTTAGGCTGGTAGTCATATTCGTCGTCTTCTTCATCGCTAGAGATTACTATGGGAGTGGAGGCTTTTTCCAACGCCCCTTCACCCTCGCTGTCTTCGTCTAGTTCGCCGAACACCTCCGTGTCCTCGCTGTCTTCGCCTAGTTCGACGAACACCTCCGTTTCGTCGCCGCTCACTGACCAGGATTCGCTTTCTTCTGTTTCTGGTGCCGTCATCCTCCTCAACCTAACCCGTAAGGAGTCATTGTTCAGGTATTCGGCGGAGTATTCGTCTCCTTCGCTGGTACTGTATGACGACATGGTGTGCTGTGATCGATATTCGTTTCTCGGCCGCCTTTTTATCTAAACGCGGCACAATTGGCTGGGTTACGTCGCTGTACGTAGTTGTTGCCTTTTTGGCTTGTTGGGTGTTGTTGGTTTGGTTAATGCACNTCTAGTTCGCCGAACACCTCCGTGTCCTCGCTGTCTTCGCCTAGTTCGACGAACACCTCCGTTTCGTCGCCGCTCACTGACCAGGATTCGCTTTCTTCTGTTTCTGGTGCCGTCATCCTCCTCAACCTAACCCGTAAGGAGTCATTGTTCAGGTATTCGGCGGAGTATTCGTCTCCTTCGCTGGTACTGTATGACGACATGGTGTGCTGTGATCGATATTCGTTTCTCGGCCGCCTTTTTATCTAAACGCG
>NW_016242562.1:0-1018 GCF_001687245.7 Rhagoletis zephyria | reverse complement strand
GCGAGGCATTGAGTAAGAGTTTGCTCGCTCGCTCGCTCGAACTCCGAGGCTCCTGGGCCAAACCAAATGTGCTATAATTATTGGGAGAAGTGCATGTATAGATTATATGTATAGATAGGAGAGTTTTCTATTTGTGCGTATAAAACCGAAATAATACCGCAATTTTCTCAGCCTGCAATTACTGAGATAAAATTCCTTTCCCTTTCCCTTACATAAATAGGCGAATTCAAGCGGTTTGAAAATACCAGGTGAACACAAAACTTTCTATAAGAGTTTTGTAATGGTGTAGTTACGAAAAATTAAAGAACAAATACTCTGCCATTTTGCTCTACAAAATAAAGTATAAAACCCAAAAAAACGAGTGTTCGTTGTGCAAAATGTTGCTTTATTATAATGCTGGCATTAAATGGCAAAAATCACAAATGCCTAAGTCGGGCATTAAAAAATAATTGTGTCATTACCTTAAAAAATAATTATTAAGTTCATTTCTACATGGCATTTTTTTAAATGGCACACATTTTTTGTCATTTCAATGCCTAGTGGAAATTCGGCATAAGTTTATACATTGTCTGCTGGGAGATCTTACAGTAGTCTACAACATAAGTTTATAAAACAATTAAAATTTGTATAAGGCACTTTGTGTAGATGCTTTGGTCTGACACGGGCTAAAAGTTCTTTCGAAATTCACATCATCCATAAAATGTTCCATGAGAAATGTCACACGAAAAAAGGGAAATATTTAACTGAAATACTTTTCTGTACATACTGATGGCAAAAATATTTTATGAAATGAAAGGTCAATTGAATAATTTCAGGAATTTGTCTAATTTTTCCGATTTTTTCTGAAAGTAATTTTGTGAAGCAGCAAGTATATGGCGCTACAGCCAAATGTACATATATTCAGAAATCAATTTGTATGTACATAAGTATATTAAAATCCAATAACAATCATGGACGTCGCCCCCTATTATGTTCTAAAGAATCAGATTAAAAAGTTGAAATTTTGATGAAAATTTGT
>NW_016242560.1:0-1018 GCF_001687245.7 Rhagoletis zephyria | reverse complement strand
ATTTTTGCGAAGAACTTATTTCTGCGTAGGCGACCTTCGGCCGCGCTTAGGGATTATAACACTTACTAAGAAGAATTCTCATTGTGTTGCCGGAAAAGGGGACCGGAAGTATTTTTGCGAAGAACTTCTTTCTGCGTAGGCGACCTTCGGCCGCACTTAGGGATAATTACCCTTACTAAGAAGAATTCTCCTTCTGTGTTGCCGGCAAAGGGGACCGGAAGTATTTTTGCGCAGAACTTCTTTCTGCGTAGGCGACCTTCGGCCGCACTTAGGGATAATTACCCTTACTAAGAAGAATTCTCCTTCTGTGTTGCCGGAAAAGGGGACCGAAAGTATTTTTGTGAAGAACTTCTTTCTGCGTAGGCGACCTTCGGCCGCACTTAGGGATAATTACCCTTACTAAGAAGAATTCTCCTTCTGTGTTGCCGGAAAAGGGGACCGGAAGTATTTTTGCGAAGAACTTCTTTCTGCGTAGGCGGCCTTCGGCCGCGCTTAGGGATTATAACCCTTACTAAGTACAATTCTCCTTTCTGTGTTGCCGGAAAAGGGGACCGGAAGTATTTTTGCGAAGAACTTCTTTCTGCGTAGGCGGCCTTCGGCCGCGCTTAGGGATTATAACCCTTACTAAGTACAATTCTCCTTTCTGTGTTGCCGGAAATGGGGACCGGCATTATTTTTGCGCATAACTTCTTTCTACGTAGACGGCCTTCGGCCGCGCTTAGGGATTGTAACCCTTACTAAGTAGAACTCTCCTTTCTGTGTTGCCGGAAAAGGGGACCGGAAGTATTTTTGCGAAGAACTTCTTTCTGCGTAGGCGGCCTTCGGCCGCGCTTAGGGATTATAACCCTTACTAAGTAGAACTCTCCTTTCTGTGTTGTCGGAAAAGGGGACCGGAAGTCTTTTTCCGCAGAACTTCTTTCTGCGTAGGTGGCCTTCGGCCGTGCTTAGGGATTATAACCCTTACTAACTAGAATTCTCCTTCTGTGTTGCCGGAAAAGGGGGCCGGAAGTATTTTTGC
>NW_016242559.1:0-1018 GCF_001687245.7 Rhagoletis zephyria | reverse complement strand
GGTAACGAGCGATGGGAAACAAACAAGCATTTGTGTGTGTGGATGTGTTTACATAATTGCATGTATGCATGTTGTATGTATGAACGGACTGACCAACTTAAGCAGAAAAGATCTGCAGTTAAACCAGCAAAGCAGCAGCAACAGCTGATAGTCACCGCTGACGACAATCGTGCTGCTAGCATTGCTGTCTACGCGCATCGCAGGACAACACTTTATTAAACCATAAATTATGAGGTATTTTAAGGATGCGACAACTGTCAACGACAACCGGCAACGTGTGGAAGGAAAACAACGAGCATAGTAAAGGTGTTGCAGTGGATAAGGTTACCAAGCAAGCAAGATGGGCAGCAGTGTAACAGCAGGTGTGTAGCTGTGTAAGTGGGCGAAAATGCTGTGTTGGGTGGGTGTGAAAATGAGCGCAAGTAGTTTCTTTGTATATATAAGCGTCACTCATACGCACGAGCTAGGCACTTGTGTGCCCCTTTCCTATCTCACTCGCTATAAATTGATGGCCTAATTAATGCCCACGCTGGATTTGTCGACCGCACATTCCCAGCAAACGGACTCCGGAGCGCCACTTCAGATTCAGCTCTGTGAGCTATGTTGTTTGTCATAAATCGTAGGATGCCAGCTGAAAGCGAAATTAAGAAAAAAAAATGAATAAAATTGTCTAACTAATCAATGAAAATGAAATTGAATACAAAATGACGGCTATTAAATTTGCTGTAGCGAAAATTTAAATTAACAGCAAAATATAATATTTCGCTAATTTCAGCGTGCGCCGCATGGCTGTTGATATTCTTGAGAGCTAAGGAGTGCTGAGCGAGGGCAATGAATTGTTAAAAGAGGGAAAGGCGTGCTGGAAGAAAGCAAAGCGTAGCTGGCTATTTATTATGTTCACACAGCCACACACATACATGTGTATGTACGTAAATAAATATGCGGGCATATACCCTGCAGGGAAAGCTACTATGTAGTTGCAAACTAGGTAGCATACTTTGATTCGACCATACAAAAA
>NW_016242558.1:0-1018 GCF_001687245.7 Rhagoletis zephyria | reverse complement strand
TTGAGAGAAAAATTCGTAACTCGCGACCAATTTGATGAAATTTGATGAATTTTTTTTTTTGACAGTTGCTGAAGCTTTTCCCTTTACAATAGAAAGAGNCAATTGTGGGAATCTGTAGATAATTATAGAACAAAAATACACTTTGGACGGTTTTTCGAAATTGCACTTCGTTTTTGTTTTTTTTTGGTATTATAAGAATATTGCAATTTTTGAGAGAAAAATTCGTAACTCGCGACCAATTTGATGAAATTTGATGAATTTTTTTTTTTGACAGTTGCTGAAGCTTTTCCCTTTACAATAGAAAGAGTTGCAGAATAAAATTTGCAAAACAATTAATTCTTTAATAACAATAATTTAAACAATTGCAATTATTAATATATTCTAGGCCCGCGATTGAAGTGAAATTTTGGCACAAAATATTCTAAACTCTTGTTTTTAAGTTCCAAAAAGAAAAAATTGGTCTTTCCAATTTTGACAGTCGCTATCGATTTTTTTCTTAAGTTGCAAATAAACAAAAGTTGCAAGTAAAGATTGATGTTTCAAGTTATACGTTAAATAATGTACGTACTTGTATAATTATTCATTAATTAACATAAAATGCTATCACTCACACAAGCTTATATGGTAATAGCTATTTACTAAAGGCTTAAAGGCGAGAAAAAATCGATAGCGACTGTCAAAATTGGAAAGACCAATTTTTTCTTTTTGGAACTTAAAAACAAGAGTTTAGAATATTTTGTGCCANCAAGAGTTTAGAGTATATTGTGCAAAATTTCACTGCAATCGCGGGCCTAGAATATATAAATAATTGCAATTGTTTAAATTATTGTTATTATAAAAGTAATTGTTTTGAAAATTTTATTCTGCAAATCTTTCTATTGCAAAGGGAAAAGCTTCAGCAACTCCCAAAAAAAATTTCATCAAATTTCATCAAATTGGTCGCGAGTTACGAATTTTTCTCTCAAGAATTCCAATATTCTTATAATACCAAAAAAAACAAAAACGAAGTGCAATTTCG
>NW_016242557.1:0-1018 GCF_001687245.7 Rhagoletis zephyria | reverse complement strand
TGGTTGGAAGGAACAGGTTGGGACGAAATTGTCTCAACTGCATCGTCCGTCCGTTGGGTATACTTTTCTCCTACAGATAAAATAGAACTTCATGGCTTCTGCGATGCCTCAGAAAAGGCATACGCAGCCACTATTTTTCTTCGGGTTCAAAAAGCGGAAAAGGTATTTGTCAATCTTCTACTGGCTAAGTCCAGAGTGGCACCGGTCAAAACTATTTCGTTACCACGATTGGAGCTGTGCGGTGCTGTTCTGCTTGCAGAACTTGTTGAATCGATCGTTAGCAATCTCACTTTAGGCCAGTTTACCACACATCTGTGGACAGATTCGACTATTGTCCTAGCCTGGATTCGAAAACCTCCCTGCTCATGGTCAACATTTGTTGCCCATCGCGTAACAAAAATCATTGAGAAAGTTGGAAGCCAAAATTGGCTCCATGTGGATTCAGCATCAAATCCATCAGATTTAGCTAGCAGGGGTATTATTGCGCAAGAATTGGTAGCCTGTTCCTTGTGGTGGGAGGGTCCTTCTTGGTTGCAAGAAGAAAGAACACNGGCGGAAAAGGTATTTGTCAATCTTCTACTGGCTAGGTCCAGGGTGGCACCGGTCAAAACTATTTCGTTACCACGATTGGAGTTGTGCGGTGATGTTCTGCTTGCAGAACTTGTTGAATCGATCGTTAGCAATCTCACTTTAGGCCAGTTTACCACACATCTGTGGACAGATTCGACTATTGTCCTAGCCTGGATTCGAAAACCTCCCTGCTCATGGTCAACATTTGTTGCCCATCGCGTAACAAAAATCATTGAGAAAGTTGGAAGCCAAAATTGGCTCCATGTGGATTCAGCATCAAATCCATCAGATTTAGCTAGCAGGGGTATTATTGCGCAAGAATTGGTAGCCTGTTCCTTGTGGTGGGAGGGTCCTTCTTGGTTGCAAGAAGAAAAAACACAATGGCCCACACAGGAAAAAGACTATAAGACACAGTTAGAACAAAAAAGGGTACAGGTTCATGCGACCA
>NW_016242556.1:0-1018 GCF_001687245.7 Rhagoletis zephyria | reverse complement strand
TTGAGTAAAAGTTAAATCGCATTTACGATAGTATCACTAATTTGATAGTCGATATGCTGACTTATTTATGCCATACGCGTGTGCAACTAATGATTTTCAAATGTTAGTTAAAATTTTATTCGAGAATTTATGCACATTTTAATTAATAAACCACGAGAATTGGTTATTGGGTGTGTGAGGAAAAATTATTTTGAGATAAGATAATAAATAAACTTTTGTAAAATTGCAGTTCGTAATAAAGCAGTTCAATTAAATTATTATTTGCAATATTGCATATAGAGCCATCGCAACAAAATTGGTCGATAGCCAATATTGAACAAGTGATTAATGATGATCTGCTATTAAAGTGCCAAACGTTTATTTCCTTTGAATCGAGTTCGTGCCTTAAGTCTTTTATATTTACAAGCAGTTGTTCAGTGCAGCTGGCCTTATATACGAGCCTCTAAGAAATCGCCTCATGGGAGAAAAGGCAGCAAAATTACGTTTTTAGTAGTATAAATTAGTAGTCCACTTGCAAAGTGCGCTATGTAAATTTTTTTCGATTTTTAGTTTTTGGTGGTTAACGTACCAGTATTTAAAGTAGTTTCATGTCCACTAACAATACGGTGCAAAATCCTTATATATTCAAAAAAAAAAATAGCATCAAATGTTAGCTACTCTAGCAAAAGTCGCTGTAATATTTACTGTATGTATATATACGCTTTCAAAAGTCGCTATAATATTTATTGTACGTATTTATACAAGTTCAAAAGTCTCAATCTTCTGATGAACCTAGAAAACTGCAAGAAAACGTGGTAGTTTCGGTGACTAGTGGAAGACGTCTTAAAAAAGAAGCAGAACAACCTTCATGGAATNCATGGAATAGAGAACGCGAAAAGCTTAAAAAGGCTGGCAATATAAAACTTACTGTTTCAAAACTCGCTATATTTAATTTCTATATTATAAAATTTTCAAAAACTACCACACTGTGATTTTGATTTTTAATGTTATTAGACTCTTATTTATCCAAATTTTCAGA
>NW_016242555.1:0-1018 GCF_001687245.7 Rhagoletis zephyria | reverse complement strand
TGTGTATATCTTGGCAACCGCGGCACCGATTTCTTCCAAACTTGGCACAATTGTTGGCCTTGGTATAACATACCGAAAATTTAAAATCGGACAATAACCACGCCCACATCCCATATAACGGTAATTTAGAGAAATACAAAATCTTCGATAAAGCAGTAAATATCGAAGCTAATTTATTCAAAATTAATGCTTGCAACAATTCTTTACCAAGAAATACGTTTGTGATAAAATTTTGGAAAATGGGCGTGGCACCGCCCACTTATGATCACATATATGTATCTCGGTAACCGTGCTACCAATTTGTACCAAACTCGGTATGGNAGATTAACGCTTGCAACAATTCTTTACCATAAAATTCTTTATGATAAAATTAAAAAAAAATGGGCGTGGCACCGCCCACTTATGATTGCATATATGTATCTCTGTAACCGTTCTACCAATTTGTACCAAACTCGTTATGGTTATTGTGCTTGCCACATAAAAGCAAAACGTTCAAAATTATTGAAATCGGACTAAAATTACGGCTTTTCATATAACGGTAAATTTTAGAAATGCTTGAAACTTCAATATTTCGAAATTTAAGGACGCTAATTTACTCAAAATTGATACACCCCGGCTTACCATGTAGGGGGGGGGGGGGTGAAATAACACAAACGGCAATAACGCTAATTTGTGTTATTTCCCAATTGAATGTGAAATAACACAAATTTGCTTTATTTCATTTCTCGTTGAGCAATAAGACCAACTTTTAAACTTAACAATTTGAGTAATCAAGCAAACTAGTGCACATATGTAGGTAGTCACCCAGTTACATTTGACAAAAAGTAGTACATGAACAAGTTAAATGGACGGATTTGTAAGTATACAATTTTGAAAGTGCCCGGCGTCGCGGCGGTCGGCGTTCGCGCGCCGCCCCGCGCCACCCCGCGCCCCGCTGCGTTCGACATCGCGCTCGCGTCCCCCGCCCCGCCCCTCCTTTCGCAATTATGTACTGGAGGCATTATAACCGTTAGAAAAA
>NW_016242554.1:0-1018 GCF_001687245.7 Rhagoletis zephyria | reverse complement strand
ACACCATTACCACACAGATTAGCGAGGGTCTGAACCATGGTCGACCCTGTGATAAGACGGTCCTAGTCGCTGTGGACCTGTCGAAGGCATTCGACACGGTGAACCAAGCGACCCTCTGCCAAGACGTCCTGGACTCGTCGCTTCCAGCTCGGACAAAACGGTGGATAACCAGCTATCTGTGTCGTCGTCAGTCATCAGTCGAATTCCGAAACGCCAAGTCTAAACCGCGTAGAATTAAACAGGGGGTCCCCCAAGGCGGCGTACTCTCCCTGACACTGTTTAATCTCTACATGGCACAACTCCCTCCGCCGCCAGCAGGAGTAAACTTGGTAAGCTACGCTGATGACCGCACTATAATGGCAACTGGCCCAAACATCGACAGACTTTGCGACCAAATAACCGACTATCTCACCGATCTCTCCAATTTCTTCACTGCAAGGAGCCTCCAAATCTCNTTCGTCGATGGCGCCAAAATACCGACGACTAATCACCCTAAAATCCTGGGAGTGACGTTCGATAGCCTCTTCTCCTTCTCCGCGCATGCCACAGCCACATGCAACAAACTCCGAGCCAGGAACAAAGTCCTAAAATCCCTAGCCGGCAGCACCTGGGGAGCCAATAAAGAAACTCTGCTCGCGACCTACAAGGCAATTGGCCGGTCAATGGCTAACTACGCGGCACCACTGTTGACGGCGGGGACAAGCGACATCCAATGGAGGAAGCTCCAAACGTGCCAGAACGCAGCTCTACGTACGGCTACAGGTTGCCATCTCATGTCGTCCGAGCATCACTCCCATGAAGAAAGCCAGATGCTGGCGGTGAAAGAACACAACATCATGTTGTCGAAGCAATACCTCGTGGGCTGTCATCGAGGAAATCACCCCAACAATGCCTTGCTTCGAAACGAACCGCCCCGACGACACGTGAGACGACAGCTGCACGACTGGAAAGCAGATATTGAGCCGTACATAGACCATCCATTCGATGCAGCAACATACAGAGCGGCGCTCAACAGCCT
>NW_016242553.1:543-1018 GCF_001687245.7 Rhagoletis zephyria | reverse complement strand
AAAACTTCGAGTAGTTTTTGATTGTAGTTGCAAAACTAGTAGCGGGTTGAAAGGACCAGTTGTACAAGATGATTTGTTTTCGATAGTGCTGCGATTTCGGTGCTTCAAATTTGCGCTTACAGCTGACGTAACAAAAATGTACAGACAAGCATGGGTTACTGCCGAAGACTGCAACTATCAAGCGATTTTGTGGAGAAGCTCCAGCGATGAAAGGCTTGCAGCATATCGACTGCTGACGATAACTTATGGGACAACGGCAGCGCCTTTTCTAGCAACTCGTTGCCTGCAGCAGTTGGGTGAAGATGGTAAGAAGCACTTTCCATTGGGATCGAAGAAAATACTATCTGATTTTTACATGGATGACTTCATCAGCGGAGCTGATACAGAAGCAGAATTAATGCAAGTCTATCGTGAGGTATCAGCACAAACAAATTCAGTGCATTTCACACTACGCAAATGGCATTCAAACAATGCT
>NW_016242553.1:0-397 GCF_001687245.7 Rhagoletis zephyria | reverse complement strand
GTGAGGTATCAGCACTAACAAATTCAGCGCATTTCACACTACGCAAATGGCATTCAAACAATGCTTGTTTTATGCTGCAGCTAGACGAAGGTGAAAAGGAGAAGCCAATACGAGTTAACGATGTCGAAATCATTAAAACTCTTGGCATTGTTTGGGAACCAGGAGCGGACCACTTCAGGTATGTCTGGCAAGAGCTACCGTCCACAAAAAACGTAAACAAAAGGGTAGTGCTAGCAGAGTTGTCAAGTTTATTCGATCCGCTGGGTCTCCTGAATCCGGTCATAGTAAAGGCGAAAATCTTCATGCAAGACTTGTGGATCAAAAAATTGGCATGGGGTGAATCACTGGCAATGCACCTGCATAACCAATGGGTCGAGTTTCGAGAGAGGCTCAGTGC
>NW_016242551.1:0-1018 GCF_001687245.7 Rhagoletis zephyria | reverse complement strand
AAGTGAGGGAAAGGAACCCTTTCATACCAAAGCATGTCTTAGACAGGGTGACAGAAGAATATATTAAGAACTGCAAAATTTAATCACTCAAGAGCATCGTTTGGACTGAGTAGATAAACACCAATGATATTCTATAAGTCATAAAATGTTGAAGGAAATAAGTCGCTCATCATATCCCTGCTGATATGCATCGGCGAAGTATGGACAATGATAATATCCGAATAGGCGAATCTGGAATTTTTGGACAGCAAGATTCTGCCGAAGATTTACGAGCCGTTGCTCACAAACGCCAACGAATACAGTAGACGATGGATTTATGAGCGGTATGACTAGGTGGAGACTTGGCTTCACATGGCATTTTCAATAAGCCTCAGCAGGCACAATAGAGAAATACCCGGCTAAAATGGTTTAATAGGTAGCAGCATCTAAACACGAAGAGGAAANAAAAAGGGTATACGGATGCTACTAAAATTTTCAAAATAAGTATTTTAGGTTTTCAAGAAAAATCAAACACATTTTTATGCACGGAGATTAGTGGATTTTTCGAAGGTATATGTATGGTTGTTTATTGTCCACAGACAGAAAATTTTACACATAAAAAAATTAGTACATTTACTCTGCGTATTTAGTTTTTTTCTATGGCGTCAGGATTTTTTTAAAAAGACTTCCAAAATTTAAAAATATGATTAACTCAAAAAAATTATTTTAAAAATCAGTGCAATGTAGAATAACAATGTGGATATCAGCTGAATGAGAAAAGTTTGTAGAATTAAAAACGATTAAATTTTTTGGGGCAAAGGACGAATGAGTATGGAAATTTTCTTTAAACATTTTTTCCTTGAATATTGTGGAAAATTTGCAACCTTTTTTTTGAAAAACAAATTATGCGTTAAACTGTAACGTTAACTGTAAACCGTATTAGCTTAAAAATTAAATTTATTTAAAGCGAACTTTCAATACCTATTCGTTCTCGTAAGCCAAACAAACTTTCATGTTTTTAAATTCTACAGAACTTTCT
>NW_016242550.1:0-1018 GCF_001687245.7 Rhagoletis zephyria | reverse complement strand
CATGCGGACTGCGCCCCTCGTGCGGATGGGCGGGAATGGAGGGTAAAGACCGTTGGGATTATATTATTATATTACAATATAGAAATCAAATTAAAGAGGTCTAAAAAACATGACTGCTGTAAATATTTTTGAGGGGGATTGCAACCTATTTTAAAATTGTAACTCAGTTAAATTGATTAAATAAACGAAATATCGCAATGTGGGTATCAAACTAAATAGTTTTAAGAAGACTTACAGCCGAAAATATGTTTGAGGAGGTTTGTTACCTGTTTGAAAATTTAACTCAATTAAATTGATAAAATAAATGAAATGTTACAATATGGGTACCAAACGAAAGGTATTTGAGAAATCGTGATTTGCAAATATTCTAAATAGGATTATGCAATATGTAAAATAAAGTGAAAATATTGAAATTAAATGAAGTATTATAACTGGTTCGAAACGGAAAGTGATTGGGAAAGCTTTACTAAAGAATTTTTTTTAATGTTTCTACTTATCCAAATCCGGACATTTTGAAAAAAGAGAATTTACGATATCTTATCAAACGAAGTGATAAGTTGGTATACAAATTACGCAATGGAAAAAAAATAATAAAAAGTTACGGATACAAATGAAGAAATGATAAAAAGCGTAACGAAAACATAAAAATATCCCGTGAAATGAAATAATGAAAGCTTAAAATTGTTGTCACCATTCCTTTACATTATAAAACAGTTAAATTTGAATTATAAACAAATTCGTTCGGTCGCCATAGCGCCATAGGTCAAAACATAGTGGAGCGGCGAGTGAAGCGAAGAGATTTCATCGAGTAAAACTTCAATTAAAAAAGTGTGTGTACGCTTTGCTCTTCACTATACGCTCTCCCAATATATGTAATACTTCTATTTTGTATTTTGTATTTTTGTAATACTTGTTTTTAAAAAATATATTTTTTAACATTATTTTATTTTGAACTTTTTAGTTTTATTTTATACTAGCTATACCCTGCCACGCTTTGCTGTGGCATATTCCTGTTACA
>NW_016242549.1:0-1018 GCF_001687245.7 Rhagoletis zephyria | reverse complement strand
GCCGGCTGATTGGCTGGCTGGCCAATCCCACCGGCGGCAAAGAGCTGGCTAGGGTGAGATTTTTCGCCTATCCAGGGGTGGAGGGACTTCCCTATGTCCACTATCCCCTGACTACGCGGGTGCGCATTCAGGCGGTCTTCTGGTCGCTGCTTCAGCAGACGATTCACGCTCTGGTGGTGTCCTCCTTTGGTAGGCTTTTGATGGTGAGCTTTTGAAAGCTCCTCCTTTTTTTGTTTTTAATGCTTGAAAGCAAAGCTTTCAGTTTCAACAATTTTTGTTTGTTTGTTTGCCTGAAATTAATTAGCCTTCTACGGCTTCCTCCTTCTGGCCACCTACTACCTGCTGGTGCTGGGCAGCGTGGAGACGGCCGTCGGCCACCTGGTCCACCTGGCCGACGTTNGATGGTGAGCTTTTGAAAGCTCCTCCTTTTTTTGTTTTTAATGCTTGAAAGCAAAGCTTTCAGTTTCAACAATTTTTGTTTGTTTGTTTGCCTGAAATTAATTAGCCTTCTACGGCTTCCTCCTTCTGGCCACCTACTACCTGCTGGTGCTGGGCAGCGTGGAGACGGCCGTCGGCCACCTGGTCCACCTGGCCGACGTTCTCCTGCTGTACTACACGCTGCAGCACACCGCCGCGCTCATTCTCCACCTGCTGCACGTCAGCACTATGGTGCAGTTCGCCTCGTACCACACTCGACGGGAGCTGGCCAGCACGCTGAGAGACCTGCTCTTGCAGCGGTCCACCTCAAGAAGGAGGAGGAGGAGGAAAGTACAGGGCTCGGATGCAGGCGCAACTTTAGCCTTCCGAATCAGCACACTGAACGCCTTCCACCGGCACCACACTGCCGAGCTGGTGGAGATCACCCTCGCCGACCGGCACATTCTCAGCACCCTCTTTCTCATCGTCTTCCTCTCCAACTTCTCCCTCAACCTGTACCTGGTCAGCGAGCTGGTGCTGGCCGAGTCCTCGCTGCCGCCGGTGGACTTTGCGGTGAAGAGCGCCACCGCCGGCCTGCAGC
>NW_016242548.1:0-1018 GCF_001687245.7 Rhagoletis zephyria | reverse complement strand
GGTCGGGTTTTTATAAAAACGCTGATGTTCTCAATTTTTTTATATTCTTTACATGTTAAAATGCAGCTAAAAATTTGTTTTTTACATATATGTAATTACTCTGGTATTATTGGGGAACATTTCCTTAATTACATACCTGTCTTGGGCAGTTAGAATGGGTCTANACTAGTAAAATTAAAACGTTGATACTGAACGATTTACGCATTGTCATGGGTTGGAACTTGTTACCAGGGGGTTTCTGGGGTTGCTAATTACGAATCTGAAATCAGTTTTTCGAAATTCATAATGGCGGATCCAAAATGGCGGTCCATTTTTCTTAATGATTGGATTTGTTCGAAACCCGGCACTCGAAAGTTTTTGGGGTCGCCGATTACGAATATGAAGTCCATTTTTTTAAATTCAAAATGGCGGATCTAATATGGCGATCAAATTAAAAAAAAAGTACTAAAATTAAAACGTTGAATTTTGAAAATCTGACATCAGATTCGTAATCAGAAACCCCAGAAACCTACTGGAAACGTATTTTAACCTTTGACAATGTTTAAAACGTTCAGTATCAACGTTTTAATTTTAGTCCTTTTTTTAATTTGATCGCCATATTAGATCCGCCATTTTGAATTTTAAAAAATTGACTTAATATTCGTAATCGGCGACCCCAAAAACTCTCGAGTGCCGGGTTTCGAACAAATCCAATCATTAAAAAAAATGGACCGCCATTTTGGTTCCGCCATTTTGAATTTAAAAAAATGGACTTCATATTCGTAATCGGCGCCCCCAAAAACTTTCGAGTGCCGGGTTTCGAACAAATCCAATCATTAAAAAAAATGGACCGCCATTTTGGTTCCGCCATTTTGAATTTAAAAAAATGGACTTCATATTCGTAATCGGCGCCCCCAAAAACTTTCGAGTGCCGGGTTTCGAACAAATCCAATCATTAAAAAAAATGGACCGCCATTTTGGTTCCGCCATTTTGAATTTCGAAAAACTGAATTCAGATTCGTAATTAGCAACCCCAGAA
>NW_016242547.1:0-1018 GCF_001687245.7 Rhagoletis zephyria | reverse complement strand
CTGCCTTTTCTCCCATGAGGCGATTTCTTAGAGGCTCGTATATAAGGAACGCTGGCGGATGGAACTGTCAACTTGTCGTATTTTAGTTTAGTTTTCCACCAATCACCGAGTTAAGCTCGTTTTTCTTTAAGATAGCCCTTCAATTGAGCTTTAATTTAACATTTTTTTATGTCTCCAGAATCATTCGAATAGCGAATGCGAATGTAAATATTCGCAACATCCCTGATGTGAAACTGCCGCGGTGAAAGCAATATTGTTTTTTTTTCCTATTCTTTGGCCTATGTACATGTGTAAACTCTACAAATAATTTATAACATACACATTAAGTTCCACAAGTACTTAAAAGTCCAAATTAATAAAATTTAAACTAAATAATTCCAAATACAACTGTGTATCGAATTCCAACTGATGCAGGTAAATTTTACGCACACGATATATTTGCACAAAAATGACAGCAGTATGTACATATGTATGTATGTATATATAGGCGTGTTTCTTAACTTTTTACAGCTGATGACAGCAGATTGGCGAAGAGTAGAATTTTCCTCGCAGAGATCGAAAGAGGAAAAAAATAAAGAAACAAAAATTAGAAAATTTGCAATCACTGTATATACACACACACACACACATACATCTTCAAATGCATGTACAAATACTTACATTCTGCAATATTTCAATGTGTTTTGATAATGATGCACTCATTTTTTTATTATTAAAACGAATTAAAATAAACTTGTCAAATTTTACCTTTCGCGTTTTGAACANTATATGACTGCAAGTTTCTGCTGTCAGAAATTTCGCCAGCAGAAATTTGCCCCTCTCTCGTTTTTTACGCTCTCTTTATGGCTCTCTTCTGCAAATTTTTTGTGTTAAGAAACGCTTTCCAGCAGAGTGCAGTAAAAAATTTTGAATAGTTTTTCGTTGTGAAACACAACTTATGTATGCATGTACTTGGGGCTGAAATCGAAACTAATACTAGGTTCACATATAAGTAGATTATCCGCATTTTCGAGCTTAA
>NW_016242546.1:0-1018 GCF_001687245.7 Rhagoletis zephyria | reverse complement strand
TTTTAATTACCCAATAAATATTGTGGCGAACGTTTGAATATTAACTTCAATATCCAATATGAATGTTATGAAAATGAGCATAAAGCTCATTTACTTGAATACTGCCATAACTTAAAAAACCGAAAACCCCAAAAAACGCCTTCAAAGTTTTTAATTCACATATCGTCACCTTCAAGCCAGAAGCATGAATGTGCAAAGTTATCAGTTTTGAGCTATTGGGTTGACTTGGTTAACCTCTTGATGTTCTATGTTATATCAAAACCCAGAATACCATGCGTATACGGAGAGCACATATTTTACAATTTCAGTTGCATAAATGTAGGTCTCGTAAAAAAACTATCAAACTTGATTTCCCGAAATTTTCATTTTTAAGCATTCCTGTTTATGTATACTCCCATACTAATAATTAACACATGTTTTGTTCTAATTGAAAAACGAATATCTTGCCTCACCTTTGATAATGAATGGTGGAAGAAGGTGGTCTTCCTGCTCGACAATTGGCCACTCTANATGGGACATTTTTGACCCCGGATTCGTGTTCAGCACGAAAAATCCGTTCAGAAACACCAGGTCCCGTCTTATTCGCAGAAAAAAAGTTGAAATTTGTAGACCAGTGTAATTAACACATGTTTTGTTCTAATTGAAAAACGAATATCTTGCCTCACCTTTGATAATGAATGGTGGAAGAAGGTGGTCTTCCTGCTCGACAATTGGCCACTCTACAGCATAAGGCAGCCGTCGTTAACCCATGTATTCTACCTTCGTTGTGAATTCGAAATCCAGCCCATTCATGAAAAATGTTTTTATGAAAGAGAGCTTATCTTTCCAATAGGAAATGGGCTTCACCACATTTGCTTCTCGTCTTCTACATTTGCATTTCATTTCCAAAGTAAAGTTATTTATAAATACATATACGCGTCAAACAATAATAAAATATTTGCTTTTAAAAACTTGAAATAACCTTTTCAGCAAAACGGAGAAAGGTTATCAATTCGTCGGAATGTTTTTATTTTTTTTT
>NW_016242545.1:863-1018 GCF_001687245.7 Rhagoletis zephyria | reverse complement strand
AATTTGTATGGGAGGGGCCTTGAGTTATCGGACTTACTTTTAGTCTAAGGCCTTCCTTCCGGAATCCGTAGTAAGTGTACTAAATTTCGTTCTGATCGGAAAACCGGTTAAGGAAGTAGCTTATTTTTCAATCCAGGTCATAAACCATCTTTGAG
>NW_016242545.1:0-746 GCF_001687245.7 Rhagoletis zephyria | reverse complement strand
TTCCGAAATCCGTAGTAAGTGTACTAAATTTCGTTCTGATCGGAAAACCGGTTAAGGAAGTAGCCTGTTTTTCAATCCAGGTCATAAACCATCTTTGAGCAAAATTTCATTTTCAAACAGGTGGCAACTTTTAAAATAGTAGCCTATTTTCCAATATAGGTCACAAGCTATCTCTGTGCGAAATGTCGTGCAAATCTGTTCAGTCGTTTCCGCGTATTAAAGTAATTAAAACTTTTTTAACAGGTGGCAACTCTTCCAAAATATTTGCCTATTTTCCACTGTAGGTCATAAGCTATCTGCTTGCAAAATTTCATGCAAATCCGTTCAGNTAGGTCATAAGCTATCTGCTTGCAAAATTTCATGCGAATCCGTTCAGACTTTTCCGCGCATTAATTTAATTAAACCGTTTTAGCAGGCGGTAACTCTTAAAAAAATTTGCCTATTTTCCAACCTAGCTCATAAGCTATCTGTGTGAAAACTTCCATGCAAATCAGTTCACTTATTTCCGCAATTAATTAAATTAAACATTTCTAACAGGTGGCAACTCCTAAAAAAAGTAGCCTACTTTCCAACCTATGTCATAGGCTATCTGTGTGCAAAATTTCATGCAAATCCATTCAGTCGTTTCCGCGTATTAATTTAATTAAACTTTTTAACAGATGGCAACTCTACCAAAAGATTAGCCTATTTTCCACAATAGGTCATAAGCTATCTGTGGGCAAAATTTCATGCAAATCTGTTCAGTC
>NW_016242543.1:0-1018 GCF_001687245.7 Rhagoletis zephyria | reverse complement strand
CAATGGAAAGGCAATATTTTGTAGAAACGAAAACGCCATAAGCCACAAAATTAACACAAAAAAGAGGGAAGTAGTCATCGAACAATATAAACTCGTTTTGAAATGTATACATACCTAGCACACCTACTATGTACATATATACATGAGGGTGGTTCAAAAATGCATGTGAAAAAAGTAAAGCCCGAATTTTAATGCTCCCACCCCTAGGATTGTCCTGTATCGAAAACAGTTTTTTTTTCGAAACAAAATAATATTTAGAGGTCGCCAAAAGCACTCAAAGTTTTCATGTAACCCATATAGGGAAAAGCCATTTTTTGCGGAAATGGTACAGAATTCCTAAAAATCAATATATTTCGAACGAAAATTTTTATCTTCAAAAAACTTATAGTAATAATACCTAATTGTCTATTTTACAATTTTTTTTGTACTAGTGATTTTTACTGGGTCCCCCATTTCATTTTTTGGGGTTTAGGGTACCTATAAAAATGGTTAAAAACAATTGGGTATCGAAAAATATTGATTTTCAAGAATTCTACACTAGGGATGTGCGATTAATCGATTAAGTAATTTTTTAAATAATCGTAATTTTGATTAATCAAAAAATCAGATTCTCATTAATCAGATCCTGAGTAATTACTGTTTACTCATAAAAAATTTATTGGAATCTGAGTAATGATTTTTTTTTTTTAATGATATAACACAATCATTGTCTTCTTAACAAAAATAGAAAGCCAAACGTGCCCGTTGGTATGTTGCTCCTTGAATTTGGAAAAAAATGCACACATATTTGTGTTAAACATTTTCTTTTTCTATTAATCAGGTTATGATTAAACAGTCTTCTGATTAATACAAATTATTAGATTCTGATTAATTAAAATGTAATTCATCGAGAAATTATTCGCTTTGATTAATGAAAAAAAAAATATTCTTTGGTTAATTAATTAATCAGATTTTGATTAATCAGCATGTTCCGAAATTATCCAGAAAAAGTCCTGAGCTAGTCCCGACCTACTATATC
>NW_016242542.1:0-1018 GCF_001687245.7 Rhagoletis zephyria | reverse complement strand
AATCTCCGTTTTTCAAACGGCATAAACTGCAGTTAAGGCTTGGTGGAAAACAACCATAAAAAATCAAATTCAACTTAATTCATCAGTTAATTGAAATATGTATAAAAATTCCAGAAGATAAAAAGATTTTAACTTGAAAATACTTTTGAAGGGGTCGCCACCTGTTCGATAAGTCGAATTTGTTTTACTTAGACACAACACGAAATAATTTAAAGAAAACTTTAGACTGATAATATTTTTGATTAGGGTTTCCATTTTTATTTTTTTTTAAGGTGAAAATGAGTGGTCACACTTAAAGAACTGGGATCCTACATGGAAGTGCAATAAGGGTTTATTTTTGGAAGTTAGAACCTTTTTCGGGGTACAGGCGAGATGTCGTATCACTCAAAAATGGTTTAGATGAATCATTAGGAATATTTTTTTAGGGTTTTACCTTTTTTAAAAGTAACAATTTAATTTTGGCGTTTTAACGCCGTACGGCTTCATTAGTTGTTTATATTTGGCTATTGAAAATCGTAATGCTCTAATTAATTCGTGCGAAAAGTCTGATTTTTATTTGGTTTAAAGTATTGTAACGACTGGTATTCTAATACAACGGGATATTATTGTTTACCATTTTACATACTTCGCAAATTGGTGATCTTTATCATAATATAATGTATACGTACTTACCTTTAACCATATTAGTAGAGCGAAGAGGGAGCAAACAATCAGTAACAGCCTATTGTGGCTGTGCTCAAGGAGTGGCCTCTGGCACCCTTACAATGGGTGCGAAATTCTGTGGCCGATTTAAGGTATTCTCGGCAAAGCTTCTATGAGGGTGGGGCGACAATTAAGTTGCTGACCACTGGCGTATGCCAAAAGGCAAGACACAATCCATGAGATTTTTAATCCCTCTTGTGGAGTCTCTGAACGACTGTTGATCTTAGACGGGAGGGTTTTAGAACTATCACTGGATACTAGGAACCAGCAGCAGGGTTACCTTGTGGAGGCCTCAGCCTCTTCTTTGGCCCATCCA
>NW_016242541.1:0-1018 GCF_001687245.7 Rhagoletis zephyria | reverse complement strand
GATCAAAATTTTAAACATTTTAATCAGATTTTCTAGAATTGTCTTGAGTATGCAGTTTTGTAGCNCAGATGACCGCGTCTGCATTTCGTAGTAGAAGCGATCACCTGACTGGCTAATCCTTGAAACTCGTTAACTATAGAATGGCGTTGCCACCATACAAGCATTATAATAGATTACAATAAAAAACATGTAAGTCAAAATTTAAAACTTTGTAGAACATTTATAAAAATTCGACGAATTTTAACAAATGTTGATCAAAATTTTAAACATTTTAATCAGATTTTCTAGAATTGTCTTGAGTATGCAGTTTTGTAGCCCATTTAATTTTAATACAATAAAGGGCAAGTTTTAAGTAGTACCCTTGACTTTTGTTCGCGCATTTTCTTCCATCCAAAGTACTATGTTTAAAAATTTTAATGTATGGAGAAAATGAGCAACACATTCCACAAAAAAATCTACCAAAAATCAACGGTACTCATAACGTTTCTAAGAAATCTATGAATCTTTGTCGAACTTTGCTAATTTTTGTACAAAGTTTGAAATCTTGACTTANCTTTGCTAATTTTTGTACAAAGTTTGAAATTTTGACTTACATGGTCTTTGCTAGGCAACGNTTATATCCATGATTTTTCGAGGGAATTAGTATTTTTTTTATAATTTCACTAAAGTTATAGTCGTTTCATTAAAAATAACTTAAAAAACAATTATAAAGACCTTAAAATATTTTGACAATATAGAGAGAACACTAGTTTGACAAAATAAAACATAACCAAAGATCATAGAAAACAAGGATGTTGGCTACGTTTGTGGCTCCCTTATATTCTATGTCCTTCTGGATAGCGAAAGTGCTGCCACGTTTGTAAGAAAATTTGATTTTGGGCCAGAGTACAGGGAGACTCTATTAAAATAAAATCGGGAATTCATCGGTACAAATATGAAAAACTGCGACACTTATGCGTCCTGACTTTAAAAAAATATTCAGCGGGAGAATTTTCCCAAAAACGGTATTGTCCCCCCA
>NW_016242540.1:0-1018 GCF_001687245.7 Rhagoletis zephyria | reverse complement strand
TGCGGAATCTGTGTGGCTGCGGGCTGGTCACTTCTCCCAGCGCAAAACAACTATCTGTGACGGCGATGCATTGCAACCCCATCTACGCTTCCTGCCTTGAAGGGGATGAGGCGGCTGACAAGTTTTTGTCGCTTCCCTTTTGCCTTTGCCTTGCCAGCGTTAGGTATGCGACTTTTGGCAGCGATATTTTTCGGGAACGAACACCTCAACTCTTTCACCTCGCCGAAATTGAAAATTTCGCTGTTGCATAATTACTCTTTTTGTTTTCAACTTTTGTTTTTACAACGTCACGTACTTACTAAGCAATTATTTCTAGCTATGCATCATCACAAGTTGTGTAAATGGCTTGAGATTTTAGTTATTTGCAATTGTATAACACCATTTTTATTGCTAAGTAGGTACTTCACTTTTTTCACTACTTTCTACACTTACATATCTTTACGTCAATCAGCTGTCCAATCGGTAATTAGCAACCTCCCACGATTGAGTTTTTAAACACGCCATTAAATACATATTTTATAATTTTCCGCCAGCTGCATANTTTTATTAAAGCTTTATTCTTTTTTTTTTAATTGTTTGTTCAGTTTTTGTTAAATTAATGAGCTAAATTTTATACTTGAAAATGGTTTATTTAAATGTAGCATACATTTCTTTATTCAGTGACACCTTTGCCTGTGTGTGCCTGCCTGACTTCGTCTGCCATATGTACAATTTCCTACAACGCCGCAGTACCTTAATACAAATACAAGTTTGTTTGGTAGCGAAATATTCAGCTTAGTCTGAAAGCGCGATTACATTACATTCCCCAACTAGTTGTTTCGAATAAATCATAAATGAAGCAATGAATCAGCTTTGAGCTGCGCTTAGCTATAAAATGTTCATCTGGGCATTAAAAGGGTAGTAAGATATCAAAGGATGAAGTCTTTATGACAGCGACATACACTTAGAAGCAATGTTGATATTTTAAGTACAATTGTACTTTTTTCAGTATAATTAGTTTTAAAAAGTACAAAAGCAC
>NW_016242539.1:0-1018 GCF_001687245.7 Rhagoletis zephyria | reverse complement strand
GCATCAACAGTCAGCCATCATCAGCCAGGCAGCTTCTCTCTCTCTCTCTCTGCTCCCTTCCTTCCTTCAGTCTAGTCTGCTCTGGCCACAAGCAGCACTGTTGCTGATGCTATTGTCGCTGTCGTAGAAGAAGAAGAAGAAGCAGCAGTCTCCCGTCACCACCGTAGTGGCCACTGTGCACACGCACACACACACACACACACCTCCTTCTGACCTACTGCTGACCAGCAGTACCAGCACAGTTCACCTGCCGCCAAAACCACAACAACTGCTTCAAAGCGCTCTGGTGTGTTCCAGAAACCGAATTCCACCAAATTCCACACTAGTTCTTGGTTGAAGCTCGCCTAAGAGATTTCGCCGAGATGGTGTACGACGTGCTCGGCTCGGTGCGTAGTCTGGTCAAGCTCGACAACTACTGCATCGACAACAATGTCTTTCGACTGCACTACAAGGCGACGGTCATCTTCCTGGTCGCCTTCTCCCTCCTCGTCACCTCCAATCAGTACTTTGGCGATCCTATAGACTGCATACAGCGGTAAGTCACCAGTGCTTCCTTTGCCTACTTGCCCGAGCTGTTCTTTGTCTTTCGAGCACGCTGCTTTTGGGCTGCTTGCGACGTTCATCATGGCCGCAACCGCCGCCGAGGCCGTTTCCTGGCGGAGGGTTTCCATGGAGCGCCATGCCGCGCAACTATAAAGAAATGTGGCGAACCTTGCACTTTGCACTCTGTGTGTTGCTAACGTGTTCGCCTAGCAGCGAATTGCTGAGCGAGTGATGTGTTCCCTCTTCTCTTCCTCTCATTAATTTGTGCCTTTACTCCTCTCTCCCTCTCTCTCTCTTCCGTTCTCACTACCCACTACCAGCGATGACATTCCCCCTGCTTTACTGGACACTTATTGCTGGTAAGTTGCGTAATTTATTGCCCTTCTCCATCTTCTCTCCCTCTTTCCTCCACAGTTCAACCGCCTGACTGTGAACCCCTCAGTTGCTAACCCTCAATTGCTCTCCTCTCCTCCTC
>NW_016242538.1:0-1019 GCF_001687245.7 Rhagoletis zephyria | reverse complement strand
GGGGCGGACATTAGCAACTTTTTTTTTCGACCCAGTCTAATGTACATACCTCAAACTTTTAAATTAGTTATAACTATTTATTGTTAGATTTAAATTTGCTTCAAATTTTAAATAAGCCTTCAATTTTGCTATATCCATCTATTAATGTATTTTAAAAGACTTAAAGTCTTACGTGTACAAACTCATATCTTAAATAAATAAATAAATCACATAATATCGCCTTGAAAATCGTCGTTATACCGAAATTTAAAGTAAGAGTTTAAGTTGAACAATCAATTGGATGGAGGCTTCATTTGTATCTATTATAGTGGTTCGATTTTTCCGATTCCGAAAAATGATTAATAATTATAAAAAATTACCAAATTTTATTCGGATTTCTCGCAAACTGACAGACAGACGGGCTGACAAAGAGAGACATAGATAAATCGACTCAGTTCGACATTCTAATGCTACTGGCANATATAAATTCGCCTTGGGCATACTTTTCTATCTTTTCTTTAGGCCTATCTCTTCCTCTTTTCGTTCTTACAAGCATCGCACCAAAGCTATTATATCTAGCATTTCATGTTAATGGCAGATATTAAAAGGCACTCTATTTATGGCTCATACTGCATTATGCATAATAAAAAGTCTACATCTCTGAGTGTTCCACTATTAGCGCATACTGCTATAAAGCATACATATTATGGTGATTGATCCGGTTTTTTCAAAACGGTTTAAACCGGTTTTATTGAAATCTTGAGTATTCCATTATGGAACAATACGGTTTTTTGCTATCGAAAAAAAACATTTTATTTTACCTAGCTAATTTATATGTACTAGAAGTGCCAGTTACTGTCGAAATTATACCGTTTCTCTAGTTTTTTAGAGCCCTGGGGATGTTTTCAAACATATAGCACTTCGATTAAGTTATAAGGCACAAATTTACTCAAAAGAAAATCTCCTGCTTTGGAACTAAAACGATTAACTATTTAATCAGATTAAAATTAATTCGAATTAACTAATTGATTAAAAAATCA
>NW_016242537.1:790-1019 GCF_001687245.7 Rhagoletis zephyria | reverse complement strand
GACAGACCCTGGAACTGGTCGAGTTTTGGTGAAGCTAGTCAGAGACTGTACCGATTTTTGGGTGCCAATGGAAATGCTGGTGCTAGTGGATCAGGAATTTGAAAAAGAGGATGAAGAAATTGAAGTTCCAGCTATGATGATGAGTTCCCAAACTGGTAAGAATATTCCTCCAAGATTCTTTTATCCTGAACCTAACATTCCCTTATTTCAGAATCCTCAAACACCAATT
>NW_016242537.1:0-757 GCF_001687245.7 Rhagoletis zephyria | reverse complement strand
TTTGGCGAATGGGAGCGCTACACTAGCGGCATCGGCTCCAAACTGCTGCTCAAGATGGGCTACACTAGCGGCACCGGTCTGGGCAGCCGCGCCCAGGGCATCCTCAACCCAATTGAATCGTACGTCTTTCCACCCGGTCACTCCCTGGACGCCTGTTTCACCCTCAAAGCCGAGTCGGAGCGGAAGAAGCTCGACATTGAGGAGGTGATAAAGGAGAAGAAGAAGGAACGCCGATTGGAGGCGAAGCGAGCAAAGCAGTACGAGAAGGCGGTGGAAAAAAGCCAGAAAAAGGCGAAAAATAACTCCGTTTTTCGCCTTCTTGATGACATGTTCCACTCGGGAAGTTCTTCTGCTTCAGCTTCAACGTCCTCCTCTTTTACTTCCGGTTCATCAAAGAAGCATAAGGGGAAGAGCGAGCCTAGCCGAAATCAAACTAAAAACCTCGACGCCAAGTCGCTTGCCCTCTCTGCCTTCAAGGTCGACGAGGAGCTGAAGAAGGCGGAGGCTGAGCTGAGGAGGTACGAGGAGTCCTTTAGGAGGAACTCCAAAGGAACTCCTAATGGAAAGTCGGCTGATGTTCAGGGGGATCTAGGCCTGAAGACGATTCAGCAGAAGAGGGATCNGCTGAAGTTCAGGGGGATCTAGGCCTGAAGACGATTCAGCAGAAGAGGGATCGAGCGAGGGCGGTCGTGGATGGACTGAGGAGGAGGCAGGCGGAGCTGGGAAGGGAGACCACTCTGAGGAAGGATAAGCAGAA
>NW_016242536.1:0-1019 GCF_001687245.7 Rhagoletis zephyria | reverse complement strand
ACTTACTTCTATATTATTAAACGCGCGATATGTCCATAGTAAATACATATATTGTATGTATGAAAGTGTATATGCGGTGGTAGTTTTGGCGTTTGTTTTTTTAGTTGCATTAACCTTATTAATCGATACCTTTTTATTCATCGATCGACAGCATGGTGAGTTACAATATACCATGCCAAGCGAAAATACGAGAAACTCGTGCGCCTAAAAACATGCAATGCAAATAAATACCCCCCATCACTTTCGACAAGCAAAATCCACGATTGACAGAGAATTTTCCATATGCTTGCTTATAGCCGCCCCCCCCCCCCAATGCATTGCAATCCCAAAGTTTAAATAAAAACTCTGTTAAATCAACATTGCACATTTTTTTATTACATTTTTTTAATACAAATTTTATTTTCGTATTTACCCTATCATACGATGTAATATACGTACATAAATTTAAAGTAAATAGATACCATTGCTTGCTTTTCATAAAACGTCTGCCTCATTTGTTTGGTCAATTTGAAAACAACTATGTAACTAAATTGACACAGGAATTACATATGTATGTATTTTCTTTCTTCATACTATAGAAAGTATGTATTTTAGTAAACAATTTCATAAAATCGTGCATTTTATGTACAGATACATAACTCTATGATTTGTATGATAAGGTAAGCATTGTATTTATTTTCTTTATGAAGTGTCTCTTGNAGGAGGATGTTGTTTCATGAGTGATTGGATGATTTGTTGACGATTGTATTGAAATAAATTCATTATAAGTGGAAGCATTCTAGTAACACTTCATTGTCATTTAAACAGTGTTTATACTTTTAAATATGTATATATGTACATATGTACATATGTTTGTATTTATGTAGTATATATGTACTTTTCATTCCTGATGATCAAAGTATTTTATTTACAAAGAAGCTGGAATACCAGGATGAAATTGTTTTTTTTTTGCAAATTTAGTGATGTCTTAAAACAAATATTCAAGATTCTGTATGTGTCTGCAAATACATTTGTATTTA
>NW_016242535.1:861-1019 GCF_001687245.7 Rhagoletis zephyria | reverse complement strand
TATTATTCAAAGATTTTGAGGCTCGCATAAATGTGGAATACTGTAACTCCGTCATGTTAGTCTTTATTGATGGCAAACAAAGTACTATCATGTTTGGCAATGATATCACCCCATCGAACAATGCACTTAGCCTCGATATAAAAAGAGAACAAAAGCCG
>NW_016242535.1:391-725 GCF_001687245.7 Rhagoletis zephyria | reverse complement strand
ATCGGTTGACGTGGTCCAAAGTTATGCGGTAACATACAAAAAAAAAAAAAAATATTCCGACGAACTAATAACCTCCTCCTTTTTTAGGAGTCGGTTAAAAAAAATGGCCTACGACTCTTTCATAGAAGCTGTGGAGTAAATTTTAAATAAAAAACAAGTAAGAAAGTCTAAGTTCGGGTGGAGCCGAACATTAAATACCCGGCGCAATTATTAAATATAGGTTTTTTCACCTTTCCTAAAGCTACCGCTAGATGGTAAGCCGGGGTGTATCAATTTTGAGTAAATTAGCGTCCTTAAATTTCGAAATATTGCAGTTTCAAGCATTTCTGAAATT
>NW_016242535.1:0-261 GCF_001687245.7 Rhagoletis zephyria | reverse complement strand
TTTACCATAAACGTATTTCTTGGTAAAGAATTGTTGCAAGCATCAATTTTGAATAAATTAGCTTTAATATTTACTGATTTATCGAAGATTTTGTATTTCTCTAAATTACTGTTATATGGGATGTGGGCGTGGTTATTGTCCGACTTTTCAAATTTTCGGCCATTTAGTATGCCGTACCAAGGCCAACAACTGTGCCACGTTTGGAAGAAATGGGTGCAGCCGTTACCAAGATATACACATGTAACCATAAGAGGGCGTGGC
>NW_016242533.1:825-1019 GCF_001687245.7 Rhagoletis zephyria | reverse complement strand
ACGCTCGTTATGGTAAGTCTGTTTCCATCATCATGGCCTACTAACAACAACACACACACATGAGCACTACCTGTTCCATTACCTGTGCAATGGCTGGCGCTCACCCAAATATGGACATTTGCCAGTGAGCGAGGGAGAAGGACTGCACAGAGCCGCTGAATCAATGCTGCTGTGGTGTCTCCTTCTTTCAAGAG
>NW_016242533.1:0-747 GCF_001687245.7 Rhagoletis zephyria | reverse complement strand
AAGTCCTTTTCAATGACTTGCCACTGTCCTCTCTGACTGAATGTCTATTGTACTCGAAGATTTTGTGATCGCGATGAGCGATAGGAGGCAATGGGTGGCAGTGACAGAACAAGAGAATAAGAAGAAGGGATTTATTTAATGTAAGATCGCTATGTGAACTTCATCGTTTCCTTCTTCTTTTCCTGCACCCTAGTATTACTTTACCGTTAGTTCCTTGTTACTTTACCATTCGCTCTCTAAATGAATCGCTTAGCGGTGATTGTGGTTTTTCACTCTAACTGCCTCCTTACCTGCTGCTGTTGAAGAGTAATCAGTCTCTCTCGCTCAGTGTGACAGACAGAAACTCTGTCGAGTGTCTCAGTGACGAATTGCCCGTCTCAATCTGTCTCACAGTGCTGAGCTGTGCTTTGCTGTTCATTTGGTAGTGTTTGGGCTATGCAAACACAGTCTGAGGGTAAAACTGAGCGAGCTGCAGCAGTGAAACAATGCCCACTCGGGGGTAATTGCTCTACCCTCTCTTTCCCCTCTCTCTCATTCTGCTCTACCTGTCCATCAGTGAAGAACAGGGTCACGGCGACTGGCACACCAGTTCCCTTCTTTTTATTCATGAACGGAATGAGAACTGAGAGAGAGAGAGAAGACGATGTCAAGTGCGGATGATGATGATGATGTGAAGAAGGGGAACTGACTGACTGTCTCTGTCTGCAGCAAGTGCTCAGCGGTACCCTCATAACATATCCTCAATGC
>NW_016242532.1:0-1019 GCF_001687245.7 Rhagoletis zephyria | reverse complement strand
ATTTAATGTTCGGCTCCGCCCGAACTTTGACTTTCTTACTTGTTTTTAAGTATACTCGGTAGGTGGGGCTAAAGTCGACATATTTGTAAATATCTTCTATATGGACCGATTTGGTTCATATTGGAAACGGAGATTAATTAATAGATACAAAGTATTTTCATTTAAAAATTTACTCGAGAGATGACGCTGGAGTCGAGACATTTCCAAAAATCATATTTGTTGGCCCATTTGGTTCGTAAACGTATCTATGTATTTAGTTTTCTCTGTTTTTTTTAGTTTTAAATATTTCTATGTAGTTGATTAAATCTTTACCTTGCCGTGTGTTGTTTGATGTTCGAAGCAACAATTTTTAGATTTTATCGAACTGAAAATATCGAGCCCTAACCGCCAAAATAACGTAAGCGACATTTTTTTCAAAATTTTCTTTTTGATGCAGAAATATTCCTAGAGCATCTAGATGCATTTCTGCATCAAAAAGAAAAATTAGAAAAAAATGTCGCTTACGTTATTTTGGCGGTTAGGGCTCGATATATTCAGGATTTAATCGGCAAATAATAGTNCCATAATCAAATAAGTAGATAAGATAACCTCATTCAAGAAACGGCCAAAAACGGCCGATGCCGATTCTTTTGGCCGATACTAGTCCTAACAAAATGCAAACAAATAATTTCATGTGAACATAAATTGAGTTCAAGATTGTCGTTAGTGAGCATATTTTTATTGAACTTTGTACCACGATTATCGATGATGCGGGTTCAGTCCCTCCTGCAGTCTAGAGCAAAAAGTCTGATGAGGAGATGTGGTGATCTCCGAAATAACAGCTATAACTTCTACCGCTTAGACTTTGTTGCATTTTCCATTTTTCCTAATAAATATAGTCATGGTACAAAGCTCAATAAAAATATTAAAAATAACTTCTTGTACAAAAGAAAATTGATAAAATATTATTATATTCCAGCCACATATTTCGGCTTGAAAATATTTTAAACATGGCTGATATCAATTTAGAGTTACAAAAT
>NW_016242531.1:0-1019 GCF_001687245.7 Rhagoletis zephyria | reverse complement strand
GAATTTTCATAATTTTTGTACGAAGTTTGACATGTGGATTTATGTGGCGGCTGGTTAGGTCAAGTGCTAGACTTTTATGAAAAAAATATAAACATTAAATAAACAAAAGAAAAATAGCCTAAATTAGCCAAAATGTCACTTGACTTAATCAGCTGATCACAAGTGTATGTATCATTAAAATTCAACTGGAAACGACACAAATTCGAGAAATTTATTAGACCCACCCTAATAAACATGACTAAATGTACTTAGGCTTGCACTGTAGCTCGTTTAGTTACTCAATGAATTCATTCACAATTTTTCCACTAAAACACATCATACCTACATACAAATCTACATCATATGTATTTGTAACTTGTTTGCCATAATTTTTATGATTTTCGTTTTTTTTTTTTTTCATTTTCTTTTTAGTGCATTGCCACACGTACACCGTAATTCACATCGACAATCAATGGGCAAAAGCAGCACTTTCAAAATTCGTCTCCGTCACATACATATTTTATTGAATGGGATCAGCACACGCCAGTCACACCAATCAAATCAACAACACCAATGCTACATAATGACACCAAATGAGGCGAAAAAAAAACATATTTTTAACAGGAACATAATCGAAAAAACAAACATTGGAAATTATGCGCTGATAAGCTGGAATAACCCACACCGCACGCTTTTTTTTTGTTCGTATTGTACGAGTATATTTCTTGGATTTTTCGCCCTCCGCTGCTGCTGCTGCTGCTGCTGCTTCATCAACAACAACAACAAACACACACTCTAGGTCAATATACGCGTCGTCCAATGCTCCTGCGTGCACTCGATTACTGCGACCAGAGTAGTCAGTCAGTCAGTTGGTGTGCTGTTGTTTTATTTCCACGCTGCTGTTTTTGTACTTGCTGGGTGAGTGTGCCACTACTTCCGGTGTTAAATGTATTTTTAGATTCGACTAAATGCCTGACGCATACACATTCAAATGCACATACAAATGTCCATAAGCATTATGAATTTATGTAGGTACATTA
>NW_016242530.1:872-1019 GCF_001687245.7 Rhagoletis zephyria | reverse complement strand
GGTGCTGATGTGTGAAAGCGCGCACTGCTTACCACTACACCACAGCGTTTTAATACGTTCTGATTTAATAAGTAATTGTATAATACATTCCGGGACTGAAAGTGTGTGTAGGCAAGTTGAGTTTTATTTACAAATATATAATACACC
>NW_016242530.1:0-762 GCF_001687245.7 Rhagoletis zephyria | reverse complement strand
AGTGTGTGTAGGCAAGTTGAGTTTTATTTACAAATATATAATACACCATGTCGTATTACCGAAGTCATGAAGAAAACAAAATAAGTATATGCACAATGTGGTCGAAAAATACTGTTGGGAAAAAAGTAAGTCGAATTTCTTAAACCTGCAATAAAACGAATAAAACAAAACAAGTAAAGCTTTCGTTGAAATTACTAAAAGAAAAATAGCGAAAGAAAAGCTCTAATGAAAGCCTAACTTACTATATTTTATTCATTTTGGTGCAGTTTTAACAAACTTTTCTTGCTAAGAAATCTTTTGTTACACTATTTTACTTTATTCTTTTGATTGTGCATACGTGTTACATATATGAAAGCTTCTTTAAAAAAAATATTTTTTTTTAATTATTTTATTTAACATTTTTTATTACTTTCGAAAGTTGAGCGCATCTTGTGTTTAAAGAACTTTTTATTAAACAAGTAATTTTTAAGCAAAAAACACATCCGACTTCAATTCTCATATACAAATTTAAGAGTGCCGTTAACTTTTTCATGATCCAATGATCGGATATAAACCAAATTACGGGACGACCCGCGAGGTGCAATCTTTCCGATCAAAAAAAAGAATTATAGAAATCAGTTCACGTAGTCCAAAGTTATGCGATAGCATATATAAAATAAACAAAAAAATCCTACGAATTGATAACCTCCCGCTTTTTTGAAGTAGGCTAAAAATGTTTGAGTTCTTTGTTAATTTTATATAAAACGTAGTCCAAAGTTATGC
>NW_016242528.1:0-1019 GCF_001687245.7 Rhagoletis zephyria | reverse complement strand
AAATTCGCTTATTTTCTATGTTGGCCTGATTTTGACACTTGTTTGACTGCAAATAAAAAATATACTAGATCATTCTTTTTTGTTTAGATTTTTTTGTGCGACTGTCTGCTTCATTATTTTAACGCATACGATTTATGTAGGGCCAAGTCCAAATTTGACCCTCAGAGTCTTAAAAATAGTGGGAAATAACTAAATTTGCTATTTTTTGACAATTTTTAATTCTCAATATTTTTGTGAATATAAATTTTTGAACGCTGTAGTGTCAAGTGCAAGGTTTTGACTCTTTCTGATTGGCTGAAGCAGGCAGCTCTCTGATACTAAATGACAATGCCTTTAATTTAATATAAATACAGGCTAAGTTAGCTTTTCATAAGCGAACATAATTATGTTGGTTAAGTCTTCCACATAAGATAAGCTAATAGCTTAATTTTCTGGTCAAATAAAAAATGCCTAAAGTAATTTTTCAGTTTGAAATTATGTAATCTCATTATTTTATTTAAATTAAAACCTGAACAGCTCTAACAGTAGCCTTTCTAAACTGGTCCATTTATGTATCTTTGATATACATAAGAGCTTGTGTGATTTTAGTAGAACTTACTTATGTTGCATCGCACTGTATTTTATTTTTTATTCTTGTGTAGATAAATATTTAGTTTACCCCCTTTTCATATTTCGACGCATTAAGCGGACGACAAAAATTCCAAATTATAATTATATATATATATATTTTTTTTTATAAATTTTTGTTATCTTGCATCTCTGTTGGATGCGTTTTCTTTTGCCTTTAAGCGATGAAAATCATATTTTGGTATTATAAATTTTTATTATTTTTTTTTTCCTCGAGTACACCAAAAAGTCATCGGAAGCAGTTCGAAACCGAATTCACGAAAAAAGTATATAGCTTATGAGTTAAGTGTACGCACGTACCTACATATGTATGCTGCTGCAAAAAAATGTATGACACACAATATTTTTTTTTCTACCCTTGCATAAAAGTACTTTTTTTTAATGCAGCGGGA
>NW_016242526.1:0-1019 GCF_001687245.7 Rhagoletis zephyria | reverse complement strand
CGATATAATGACTGAAAGAGAAATTTTGGCACTAAATGTTGTAAAAGTACAAAAAATTATAAAAATTGGTGCACATTTCAGATTTATTCCGAAAATTCCCACATATTTACAGTTTGCCCAAGAAACTTATTATTTCTGCAAAAAGTACAGATATTCTTCTTTCTAAAGTCATATATATAAAAATTAAAATTTGTGAAAAATAACTAAGCTAAAAATGTTTTAGTGCTGCAAGTCTTAAGAAAATAGTTTTTTAAGATTATGTTGGGAAATTAAGGGTGTTAGAAAAATTTGGAAAACCAGCCAGCTCTACAACTTGTATTATCATTGAAAAAGTTCGTAAAATTTCTTCTTATTACGTATTTTATAGGCTGGCTTCGACTTTAAAAATGAATTTACAACACGAAGACTCTGATCTTGTAATGTGTAATAATACCGCCACGTAACGCGGCTCTAAAACTAACTAAGTGATGTGACTGTAGAAGCCTATGCGGCCATATCTGCCAAGAAACCTGTCGCGCTGAGGGCAGCTCTAAAGCGGTTCCTAGTCGTACACGGTCAATACGGTCAGTTAATATAAAGAAACCGTCTCCGCTCTAAGGTCCTGCGTTGATTTAGTGGAATTTCTCGGGACAGTACGCAGCGACGCACAATCCGCGGCTCGTTTGAGGAGTCGGTGGAAGAGATCTATCTTATTGTGATATAAGAAAAGTTGATACAGGCATCACCAATTTTTTATATATCAGAAAATTAATTCACTTCAGTATTTACTGCGTCTGCAGACGACAATGTTGGTCCGAAGCGTGGCCCAAGATATCCTTCGTCACAAAATTATAATCCTTTTCTGTTATCTATTATTTGCGTTTTGGTCTTATTTTAACTTTACTAACATTTTCGAAGTAATGCAATTTTCTTTTCAACTTTTATTTGCCACAAACCCTTGGCTGGAATTTGTTGGTTTTTATTAGGGATATGCCGGATATAGATTTTGCCGGATAGCCGGATTCCGGATATCTTCATCA
>NW_016242525.1:0-1019 GCF_001687245.7 Rhagoletis zephyria | reverse complement strand
AAATGCGAAAAACTATTTCGTAGCACATGCTAATCATGTTGGCTGTCTCCCTTGCCAATAGGTTCTTTTTAACAAATTATAGCAAACATTTGCTCCAGCTTTTGCTTAAAGGTAAATAAAAGCTTTGTGTACATTTTTAGTGCGTAATTTTAAAAAAATCCAAATTTTTAGTTGTGTCACTTCTGAAGATCGTGTGCGATATGTAGTATGTATATGTCCTCAAGACCAGTGTGCTGAAAAGGGCTTGTCAATAAACCCACTGAAGTCCACCATTGTCCACCTGACAGACACTTCATGGTAAGACTTAGGAAATATCACCAAAACTAATCCGTTGTCATATATACGGTGGCCAAAAGCTGAGCAAGTAAAGGCTGGTGCCGCCTTGAGCAAGGTGCACCGACTGATCGGCGTGTCCATCTTAGGAGCTATGGGCACCTGTCCAACGTATGCGATTGGTGTCATTACAGGTGTTCCTCGTTTGTCTATTTTGTTTAAAAAAAGAGACCTGCTGGAGCTCCCTACTACTGCCCAATATGATCAGGAAGAAAGTAGTCCTTCTACAAACCCTACTAGGTCATCACTCCACGTTTTTCATTTTCAATTTCATAGATTGTTTGTAATGACTTTTGCTAAAATTTCAAAATCAAAAGTTATCAAAACAAATTCTATGGGACTGAGANTATTTTATATTATTTATTGCATTTCAGGTGACGATGTGTAAAGATGCAAAAATTTGTTTAAGTCTGTACTGTAAAATTAATTGTTATACGTAGTTAATTTGTTTTTATTGTACTAGCTGTGTTTTAGATTCACTTAATGTTATGTTATCTACATCCTTAATAAACTTGACATTGGAAAAAACTAATAAAAAACTTAAAAAATTTTTGGTAGGTTTTGGTTGGTCTTGGTAGGAAATTTTGGTAGGGAAAAAAATTTGTCCGTGGCAACACTGGTGTTATCGTTAATTAAAAAATAGATGTTCTTAAATATCATAACTTTACGACACTCACATATTGACT
>NW_016242524.1:0-1019 GCF_001687245.7 Rhagoletis zephyria | reverse complement strand
AGTGGGCCAGGAACCGATCTATTCGAAAAAGTCTTATTTATGGTCCGATGGCAAGTAGGTAGCTTATTGGCCGCGTTAACATAAAGGATATTTTTTCTGATAGTGGGCCAGATACCTATCAATTCCAAAAAATCTTATTTATGGTACGATTTGCTTAAAACCGATAACTATATTTTAGATATGCATAGAATAGAATCGAGTCATTGTTTTACAATTCGAAAGGTGTTTGAAGGCGGTGCAAACATGCGAGTATTGGCTATTTAACAATACTTATTACACAGGCCAACAAAAATGGAGAAAAAGTTGATGTAGCAAATGTTAACGCTATTTTTGCCGAATTTTTGTGTGCTGATTACGAATCCGTAAGCATTAAGTTTCCAGCAGCCCTTGACGAGGTCAAAGTGTCAAAAAATCGCGTTTTTTTTAATATTTGGGAAGCTCTAGCAAAGAAACAAAGGGTGGTAGAACCTTCCACTTAGGCTTTGATTAAAGCTAAAAATCTCGAATACTATCCTTGCAAGTTCCGGCACCTTTGCTTGATGGTCACTTATAGTCATTTGTTGAACAGGAATAACTGATTTCGGGAAGTTTGAATTCCTGCCGCAATTCAGAAAAAGGTGTTAGATCCTTCCACTTAGGCTTATTTTAAAGCTAGAACGACAGACTACCACCCCTGAAAGTACTATTGTTGCACCTTGCCCTAATGGTCACCTATACTCATTTACTTTTTATCGTCAAAAATTGTGTAAAAATCAATGTTCGCATAAATGACTATAGGTAACCTTAGGGTCAAGGTGCAGCAATGGTATTTTCAGGGATTGAAGTCAAAAGTTCAAGCCTTAATCTAAGTGGGAGGTTCTATCATCTTTTGCTTCATTGCTAGAGCTTCTCAAATCTTGCAAAAACGCGATTTTTTGACACTTTCACCACATTTTTCTCAAAATCTGGAGCTGATGGAAACTTTATACGGACATACGTATTCTTAATCAGCACAAAAAAGGGTATCAAAACCAGCTTCA
>NW_016242523.1:0-1019 GCF_001687245.7 Rhagoletis zephyria | reverse complement strand
TGGTGAGCACGCCTATAATCAATAGCTTCCATAAAACTAATTTTTAAGTATGCGCGTTATCTGTTGATCTATTTTCTTATCCTAAAAACAAAGTTCACAGTTATAATCAAGTTTACCTTTTGAATCCTGAGATAGTGCATTCTTCAACCAATTTATGGGAATGACTGTTTTTCATTAAAATTCTGAAATAGGGCCTTCTTCAATCAAATTCTAAAGTAGAGCATTCTTGAAAGGTTTTCAGAGATAAAGCGTTTTCGAGCTGGCTACAGAGATAGTTCGATCTTCAACTCAGATGTCGATATAAAATATGAAATCTATAAATTTTGTATGGGCCACCCGCTCTTATTGTGTCCCATGTACAGGAGAAAAACTTGTAGATACAATTTCAATATTAAAACAAAATAACTTTAAAAATTTGAATTCACAGTCATCGACAAATTGATTCGTGATGCATTATTGGGCTCTTAAACTGTCATTTGATTTATTTTTGGCGGATTAAATGAACCATTTATCAAATTCTTGCCTAAAACTAAATATCGGCAAGTAGTTCACAAATGATTATCCTGAAC
This sequence comes from Rhagoletis zephyria, assembly GCF_001687245.7. Lineage (NCBI taxonomy): Eukaryota > Metazoa > Arthropoda > Insecta > Diptera > Tephritidae > Rhagoletis > Rhagoletis zephyria. The sequence continues at coordinate 450 of NW_016242523.1, read as the reverse complement.
AAATGCTAAGAAACTCGTGTATAGGGGAGAATTAATATTGGCTTTCTGAGCTCAAAACGCATTTTTTTTATTTTTTTCTATGAGAAAAATATACGCATAATTGGTCTAGCGACCTTTAAAAGTTTTTTTATAATTTTGAAATTTTGTACATAGAAAAATGGGAGGGATGACCCATGCAAAAGTTTAACTTTGATATTTTTAAGGACTTCTCTAATGCGTATAACTGCAAAACCATGTACAAATATCATGCAATCATATTACAAAACTAAATTGAAACTGTCAAAAACAACATTCAACAATGTAACGCTTCATATACATACTATGTATTTACAAGGGTATGACTTTCAATAGTTATCCCAGCAGGAAAATCCCGATGATAAAAAATCAGAAAATTAAAATCAAATAATAAAGCTACCACTTTCCACATGATCAAAGTATATAATATTCCCT
>NW_016242522.1:0-1019 GCF_001687245.7 Rhagoletis zephyria | reverse complement strand
GCACGGTTGGCCTTTTGCTTCCAAATATGAAAAATAAATGCTTCTAGGAAGCCTCATTTCTTCAAATGTTTCCGTCTGGGTAAAGGCTCCGTTATGCATACTTGGCATGGCTTGAGAGCTGTCACATAAGAAATCTGTTAAATGNGGCCTCATTTCTTCAAATGTTTCCGTCTGGGTAATGTGCTTTACATATGTATGTACATAAGTATGAATATGAATAAACATTAACTTATGTAAATTACGTTAATCTTAAGGCTTAATTGCTTTGGGGACTCCCTACGAGAATTTGGTATATAATGGAAAGCGGCAAATTAAGTATTTAAGAAACTATGTATCAAGAATATGAAAATATGTTTATGCTTTCAAAAATGGTAATTATTATAGTATGTACCTATGTACACGAGTGAGTGAGTTTGTTTTGTTGATCTTTTACGTAAAAATCAGCGAGACGTATTTCAATAAAAGTTTGGTGGACCACAAATATGTTATGACGTGGATTAAAGTATAGTATATCTTTTGAGGAGAGTTGCCACAGTTTTAAAAAGGTGAAATCCAATAATAGGTTAAATAAAATATACAAAAATTAAGTTCTAAAACGATTTATTACGAAATAATTTCGAAGAGGGTTGCCAGCTGTTAAAAAAGTTAAAATCAATTTAATTAGCAAGTTAAATGAGATCTTTGTGTGTAAGAGGCTTGTCAGCCCTTTTAGCGTACAAAAACAGTTTGATTAACAAGTTAAATAATCGATAAGATTTTGAAGAAAGATTCATTTGGAAAATAATTTTTGAGAGGGTTGCCAGCTGTTTGGAAATTCAAAATAAACTTAATTAGCAAGATAAATGAACTATTGTAATATGGGTGTCAAATGAAAGAGATTAAATTATGCTTTATGCCTGAAGAGGGTTGCCACCATTTTAAGAAGCCAGAATAAATTCAATTAAGAACTTAAATTACATATTCTATATGGGTATTGAATGAGAGATGTTTAAGAAAGCTCTATTTTTGTAATATTTCTG
>NW_016242521.1:0-1019 GCF_001687245.7 Rhagoletis zephyria | reverse complement strand
AAAAAAAAATATATATGAAATTGATAAATATAAAATTTCATCAAAATAACATCAAGAAACATTAGACTTTTACATTAGACATTACTTGACTTTTTTTGCACATAGAGAATATCTATGAAAATTTAGAACTTATGTGAATTAATAAACAATTATTTATTTAATACTTGTATGAAAAATTATTACTTGTATGAGTTAATAAGACTATTATATGGAAATCTGGAACTTATGTGAGTTAATAAAATTAGTACTTGTATGAAAATTAATGAAAATTGTATAAGTTGATAAATTTAATACAAACTGTATTTTAATTGAGGTTTTGTATAATTATTAGTTCTATGAAAAATTGTATCAGAGTCGAAAATGTATGGGGAAAAATATGAAATTTCTAGATACGAGAATTCACCAAAATAGTGCATGTAAGAAACATTAGATATTTACTCGGCTTTTCTATCATTTATATTGAAAGTGATCACTTATAAAATAATCAACTGTATATACGATTCTATTAATCAGCTAACTGCTTAACAAGGCTGCTCTATTAAACAGCTAATTGCTAAACAGGGCTGTTCTATTAAAAGATAACGGTTAAACTAGATACTACAATCAAACACAATATGAAAAGTGATGAAATTAAAGGATTTCTAGAAAGGAATTTTAAATATATATTAGATCATCATAGAAACATTATACAAAATATATAAATATAAATATTAACGGAACAGATGGAAAATGGGTCTTGGATAAAATCTATATATGGAAAACATTTTAAAAATCTGTCCTTGGAGTAATAATGATACTGAATCAGGACCTGATACATGTAATTGTTTTTTCATAGAAAGACAACATAAAAATGTTGTAAACTTAATACATTTATATAATAACTATTATAATGAAGAAAACGAGGAAAATATTGATTTAAAAAATCTCATATGTGAGATTAATATATTCAATAAAAAAANATATAAATATAAATATTAACGGAACAGATGGAAAATGGGTCTTGGATAAAATCTATATAT
>NW_016242520.1:252-1019 GCF_001687245.7 Rhagoletis zephyria | reverse complement strand
TGGTTACGATTTTTAGACATGGGCAGCTTACCGACGAAGTCAATCGATAGTTGTCTACCCGCTCGTTTTGGTTCTCTACNAATGTTTTTAATTTTTTCTCAGTATACACACTTTGTTTTCTTAAAAGGTAATTTATCTTATTTTATTTCATTTCATAACGAGTATACTATAAAGAAGCAAATTTTGTTTAGGAGAAAATCTGAAATTTTATATTTTTCCCCCATATGGGGTTTCATTTCTTCCCGTTTTTCTTCTCATTCTACTGAGCTAAGGCAGTGTCAAATCGAGCTGTCACAACTGATACCACCTTGTATNCGAATGTTGGTTATGATTTTCATCGAGGACTTTTGCTCTGTCAGAAGATGGTACACAAAGTGTCCACAGTATTTCCGCACTTTGATAGGAAAATTTCAATCGATGATATTGAAGGTTGTGCTCTATTTTATATCTATCTAATGGTTGTTTTGAGGCCTTGGCATGCATTTTGTTGTACCATTTATCGCACGTGTTTGGGTCAATATTGATCACGGATGTGTTTGGGATACGATTAACGTGAAAATTACTCGGAAGGTCAATTGGATTTCTACGAACGATGTTGAGAAGAGCAAAAGAACAAGATAAGGTGTCATGAAGTTCTAATTGTTTTACTGGTTTATGAATAATTTTGAGATCGTATGGTGATATTCGGATCGCCCAACGACGTAAACGGCTAGTTGGGTCTTTGAGAGTTTGTAGCCAGCGCAAAGCTGCATGGTCCGTTACCACAA
>NW_016242520.1:0-224 GCF_001687245.7 Rhagoletis zephyria | reverse complement strand
TTATGAATAATTTTGAGATCGTATGGTGATAATCGGATCGCCCAACGACATAAACGGCCAGTTGGGTCTTTGAGAGTTTGTAGCCAGCGCAAAGCTGCATGGTCCGTTACCACAACCAATTCACGACCCTCAAAATATGGACGGATCTCTTCGACCGCTAAGAGACATTCCCGTTCAGGTGCTGTGTAATTTTGTTCGGCTTTCGAGAATTTCTTAGAAAAATA
>NW_016242519.1:0-1019 GCF_001687245.7 Rhagoletis zephyria | reverse complement strand
GCCATTACCTCAGAATCAGTGATGAATAGTGGCCTCGCCAGCGGTGTTTTAGGTCGAGATGGTGATCCCACGAATTTGCAGGATTGTTTGTAGGACTAAAGCTGAATGCTAGGCTGACTTCGTTTGAGCATAGTGATCTCAAAGCTTTTGGAAAGTATACTCCAATTGTGGTGATGTGATAGAGCTCTTTGGTTCAATTTAAGTTAAAAAGATGCAGAGGATTGAAATGTTAATATGTTATTGACATTAGTATTAAGCCATTGAGAGCTGTAAACTTTTCACAATTTTACAATTCCAACTGGTGTATAAATTGCATACAGATAACAATATCTGCTAACGAATGGATAATTATTTAGATAAATAAATCTATCGAGTGCATGTAATAATAAATCGATAGTTATATGGATAAATTAATATAGCGATAGCAATAACGACTAAATCGGAGCCTTTGTCGATAAACAAACCTGCTAAATACAAATACGATAAAAACAAGCTTATATGTACCCGTACGTATGTACGTAATTACTTCGATGAATATTTGGAAAACAATATCTGCTGAAAAATCGATATTTTTAATCGAAACATGTACAAATATTTATGTATGTCGAATGCGAATACGATTGCAATAAGTGTGTATTGATGCAATAATATATTCGACTAATATAGTGATAATTTTAACCATCCTTCGGTTGAGAATATGACCGCAGCAATAAAAAGAACCAATTAATACATACGTTTTCCTTAAATGCATTTGTAAAATCTGAATACGATTGGAACAAGTTTGCAATTAGATTCTTCATATGTGCACATGTATGTACGTATTGCTATAAGAATAACGACCAACAAATCGATAATTATTATCGATTAGATAATAAATCTATCGAATATTAATACGATTGTAATAAATTCATATATAATTATATTGATAAATAAGTCGATATCAATAAGGAATGACAAATCCATGTTATCGAAAAAATTTAGTCGATAAATTAAATAAATAAATATTATTTTTCGTAAAG
>NW_016242518.1:0-1019 GCF_001687245.7 Rhagoletis zephyria | reverse complement strand
TTATTACAATATGGCTATTAAATTAAAGAGGTTTAAGAAAGATAACTGCAGGAAATATTTTTGACGAGGGTTGCCACCTATTTGAAAATTTTAACTAAGTAAAATTGATAAAATAAATGAAATATTGCCATGTGGGTGTCAAACTAAAGTGTTTTGAGAACACAGTGTTACAGCCGAACATATTTTTGAGCAGGGTTGCCACCTGTTTGAAAATTTAACTAAGTACATCGATAAAATAAATGATATATTGCAATATGGGTATCAATTTAAAGAGTTTTAAGAAAGATAACTGCAGGAAATATTTTTGACGAGGGTTGCCACCTATTTGAAAATTTTAACTAAGTAAAATTGATAAAATAAATGCCATATTGCCATGTGGGTGTCAAACTAAAGTGTTTTGAGAACACAGTGTTACAGCCGAACATATTTTTGAGCAGGGTTGCCACCTGTTTGAAAATTTAACTAAGTACATCGATAAAATAAATGATATATTGCAATATGGGTATCAAATTAAAGAGGTTTAAGAAATATTACAGTTGGAAATATTTTTGAGGAGGGTTGCCACCTATTTAAAAATTTTAACTCAGTTAGATTCATAAAGTAAATGAACTGTTAAAAAATCTAGCGCAATTTAATTGATAAACTAAATGATATATTACAATATAGATATTAAATTTAANTGTGTATCAAACTTTAGATTTTTGAGAAGGCTTACAGCCGAAAATATGTTTGAGGAGGGCTACCACCTGTTTGAAAATTTAACTCAATTTAAATTAAATAGGTATTAAAATAAATAGGTTTAAGAAAGAAGACTTTTGGAAATACTTTTGAGGAGGGTTGCCACCTATTTGAAAATTTTAACTCAGTTAAATTGATTAAACAAGTGAAATATTGAAATGTGGGTAGCAAACTAAAGAAAAGTATGTTTTAGGAGGGTTGCCACATGTTTGAAAAATTTAATTCAATTAAGTTGGTTAAACAAATGAAATATTGCAATGTGGGTATCAAACTAAAGAGTT
>NW_016242516.1:0-1019 GCF_001687245.7 Rhagoletis zephyria | reverse complement strand
TCCAGGGAGCTCTCCATCAACCTTAAATTTAGGCCTCTAGCTCACTGCAACGCGCTGCAGCGTGTTTCAGACGTAGGTTGCCGCTGTAGGTGAGGCAGCAGTCGATTGATAGCTGTTGCGCGCCATGATTTTAAGGGAGGTTAACATCTACTCAGACAACCAGGCGGCACTTACGGTACCTTAAATCGGAATGCCTTAAATCGCTTTCGCTAGCGTTAGAATATTACTTAGTTAGATTTATTTGGGTGCCAGGCTACAGTGATGTCGCAGGAAACTGGCAGAAGCGGCACCCTTGAGTATTTATCGCCAAGAACAGCGATGGTGGGCATTCCCTTGACTACTTGTGGACTTCTCTTGGAAAGATGGGCCTGGAGTCAACACAGCGAATGGAGGACAATGTGCTACGGCGAGGTTTTTCTGGCAGAGGGTAGACCGGCGGCGGACTAGGGATCGCCTTAGGCTCGCGAAGCCGGATCTCTCGATTCTAGTGCGTCTATTGGCAGTGAGATTAAATATCTTATCGGACGCCTTTTGTCGAAGCTGTAGGGAGGACGACGAGGTGGAATCATCTCAGCATTTCCTCCTACATAAACTGCCCAGCTTTTACTAAATTGCGGCTTAGGTACTTGGGTTCCTCCTTTCTGACAAGTCCGGAGGAACTCTCCGAAATTAAGGTTTGCCGTCTGCGTAACTTCGTTCCCGGCACTCCGCGATTCTTGCTCTACCTTAGCAGTTACCGTTCGCAGTCGTATCACAAAAGACCAACTTTTATGGTGGGTAAGTGAGCCCCTTAACGGGGGGGCATCCATCTAACCCTAACCTAACGTACTGTGAAGGTTTCGAGCTAAGTTCTTACTTGAGTAATTGAAGTTCTTCAAACTAAAATGTTTAACCGAATTTTTGCTTATCGAAAATATTCAGGCAAGGTCTTCTCACATACCTAGGAGCCGTACAGTAATTTATTTAAAGGAAAAGGAGATTTTCCTAAAAACCAATGACCGTAGGTACTGTTTTTTTTT
>NW_016242515.1:0-1019 GCF_001687245.7 Rhagoletis zephyria | reverse complement strand
AAAAGAATTAAGGGAAAGGGAGCTTCTGCTGAAGGAAAAGGAATTTAATATAAAGAAGGAGAAACATGCTACTTACGAAAGACTTAAATTATTAGAATTAGAATCGAAAGAAAAAATTGCAATGAAAGAAATAGAGATGCAGGAGCGTGTAGAGATGGAAAAATTAAAAATTCAAAAGTGAAAAATATAAAAAAGGGAAATACATGGTTAAATTATAAATAGATTTGGTAATAAAACAGCGCTCTTGCTTTATTTTCCTGACATTCGGCTATCTTATAGAAATTTTTAAAATCAAATTTTCAGATAGGATAGTGTCAAATTTTTCTTATCGCTCTTATTACTACACCTGGTATAATTTCATCATGAGGGAAATAAGTATACTAAACTATTTTAAAGAAAAAAGTGAAGTAATTACGAATGTTTTAAAAGATTTACAAAATCTACAAATGTACCTAATAAATGAAATAAGTGTCAAAAATGTGAATTAGATAAAAATTAAAGAAATGTAAAAAATATAAAAAAATTATGGAAAAAAAATATATACATATGTGAAAAAGTATAAATGAAAAGTGAAACGTTTTTTTTTACAAATAAAAATGCGTTCTTTGTACTTGTTTAGTGTTTATTGTTTATCAACTCGGTTAAAGCAGTTCTTAAATCGTTGTAGTTATACACATCTTCTGGGTAGGTACATTCTTCTTCAGAGTCGTCTTCTGTTGAGTTTAGTTCTTGTAAAATATTATGCAAAATGCAGCAGGCTAATATCCATCTGCAGCAAGCTTTGTAATTTTTTTCATCGGTAAGCCAGAACCGGAGCTCTTTTAAACTACTAAACCTCTCCTTAAGCATACCAAAACAATTCTCCACTCGCACTGAATTTCGAAAAATACTTGTTAAATTTTTCTCTTCTTTCTTGGGTTAGTTCGGTACTATTTTGTCGAAAAGGAGTAATAACATTTCGGGTTAAGGAATACGCAGAGTCTCCGGCTATCCATTGCCTTTCGCAAAAGAAAGTTTCT
>NW_016242514.1:0-1019 GCF_001687245.7 Rhagoletis zephyria | reverse complement strand
TGTGTTGCAGTTCTACTCTTGCAGCTGGCATTCCCACGGCCCAGTGCCCTGTGTAAACGACAGTTTAACGACAGAGATAAATCCTCCCTGTTCACTTTGCTAGGAAATGCAATGCATTTTACGCAGTGGGTGGGTCAAATATGATCTAAAATTATTTTCCATGCCTCTTTGATGCCAAAGACCTCTGCCTGAAAAAACACTGGCCGAATTCGGTAGTCGAGTAGACTTTTCGATTNCGCAATCAATTTTTGAGGCGTCCGTCAAAATGGATACATCGACGAGTTCAGTAAAAATAGGCTCATTCCACTCTATTCTTAGTGGAAACATCGGTCAAAAGTTTTTCTTAAAGAGAAGCGAAGGAAAAATGTAGTCACATTTTTCGCGAATGCTTTGATCGTTGAAAGAATACGAAGATCCCAAATTTGGAAATAAGGCTATCGACAAAGCTTAAAACAACGTAAGAGATTAGATTCCTTATAGTAACACAGCGCTATTATTCTTGGCTTATGTGGGATTGTGGAAAGGGGGCTCTGCTCTTCAGCCGTTTAAACCTAAACTAAGAATTTTTATTTTACAACCCATTGTCGCTTTTCAACACTATTTTTGCATAGTCCAAAGCAAAATTTTTTATCAGGTGCCCCTAAGTTCCTTACTCATCGGCCCTTACTGGCGCCTTTTTGGCAACCCTAAAATATTGCTAACAAAATCACCTCTCCAGCACGTCCCGATTTTTCTATCTATCTGCATGTAACTCACACACACATATCCAGGTAAATCCTTACCTGTGCATGTGTGCTTGCTTGTGTCCATTTCCGGGTCTATTTCCCGTTGCACAATGTGCGCATAAATAATTTATTTAATGGACTTGTAGTGGTAGATAAATTTCAGTTGTGCCTTTGTTTTCTCATTTTTATTAAACTTATATGCTATAGCACACACACACACACACACACACACACACACACACACGCATATGACATACCTAGTATGCATTGTCGTCCGTCCGTCCATCCCTTTGT
>NW_016242513.1:0-1019 GCF_001687245.7 Rhagoletis zephyria | reverse complement strand
TATACGAGCCTCTAAGAAATCGTCTCATGGGAGAAAAGGCAGCAAAATTACTTCTTTTTTTCAAATATAATATGCCGCTTTTGAACTTTGACTACTAGATTAAAACACTGTATAGGTTAAGCACTCGTTCAATGTTCTAATGATCATATATTTAAAACATCTATATTGGCAATAAACTATCAGCGCAATGTGTTTGGATCAGCAATCAAAGGGAGATAGTTTTGAGCCAAATGTACGTTTTGCGCATGCGCAGGTTTTTCATGCATTAGTATCTGTGAATATATATGACGAATCCATTCAGGCAAGTTTGACGTATCCTCAGTAGGATTTGAAAAAAAAACTTGAAAGTGATTATTTTACTCTGGGGTGCTTAAGCCCTTGTGTTGACGTTGTTTACTTATACAAACTGAAAGTTTATGATTAAAATTTTATTTTAAATTAATAAAAACCATTTTGAAATTTTTTTAAATTAGTAGCACTTAATTATTTTGGAATGTTTAATTCAAACATATTCCTCCATTTTTCGCTGAGTACAAATTTACTAACCAACCAGGTAAAAACGAATAAATAACTATACAGACTCATCAGAATTGTAGTGATCTTTATATAATATTATTTTTTATAGAAGTAGATCTGATTATCTAACACAAACTATATTCATAAATCCAAATTCTAAACTTTGTGTAAAAATTAAAAAAAAAAATCAACAAACAAACAACATCATTAGAATTGAAAACTTTTTAGCTAAAATTTCTAGAAATACGCATGTAAAGCTAAATATATTATTTTATGTATGCCCTTTTTTCACTTAAAAAGCATCAGTGCGACATTTATACAATTTAATTTATTATAAAACTCATGAAATTAAATAAGGTACTGCCACTGTGATTGGTTTTAATTTCAAGTTTCATATTTTACATACGATTACTAGGTTTTCGTTTTCTTTTTTTATATGTCTGTACTGTAATGTTTGCTGACTGCACTTGTAGATATGTACTGCCAATATAGAAGTATTACAT
>NW_016242512.1:0-1019 GCF_001687245.7 Rhagoletis zephyria | reverse complement strand
CGTGGGTTCAACGCGGCGTTATTTGTTTTTCAACAAGTACTTAATTGAGCAGGGACAATGCTTTTTCGCTTTTCATTCAGGATTATTTTTCTTTTATTTATTTTCCATTATTTTTCAATTAAGATTTGTATACTTTTTGTTGGGTCATTGGTACAAAATGAAAAAAGTGGGACAAAAATTTTGAACAAAAATTTTGAACAAAAATTTTGAATTAGTAGTAGCATATTTATTTTGCTTAGGTTGAAGTACATATTTACATAGACTGAACAAAGTTACAATGAAAACTAAACTTACTTAAGTAAGTTACATTAGATTAAAATTAATCTAGAGTTAAAAATTGGAGCATGTAAACGAACGATCCATATATTAAAGTAAAATTAATAAATAAAGGTGGATATGACAATAACAGTGTATGTTGTGTGTCACGCTTAAGAACGTAGTGAGGCTTTAAGTAAAATTCATTTATTATAAGATCCCTATATTTAGTTCATGCACGCAGATACCTACCTATATAGCTTTACATATTCAGAGCCGCCCAGAATGTTTATAAGTTCTTGAAAATGGGGCNTCAGATTAAACAATTCTCAGAGGATACATTTTTGAATGCTCTGCAATCGAGATCCATAAATAATAGATAAAGAAAACAGTACCAAACTTAGTTGGCAATCAAATTCATACTCACGGAGAAAAATGGGCGTCTTTGGAAAACAGGCGTGGCACCTCCCATATTAACTTAAACTTTCATATCTCTTCAAATATTTGGGGTATGGCATGGAGATATGTATGTATGTGAAATAAATCTCATACCCATAGCGAAAAGTGAGAGATATTGGACAAGAGGCGTGGCAACTCCCATGCAAATTGATTTTTTTACAGAACTGGAACTTTGCACCGAGATGTGTATACAAAATTAATTATATGCTCATTGAGAAAAATTGCGATTTTCCGAAAACGGGACGTGGTACCTCCTGTACAAATTTACTATTTTATACTGCATATCTCTAGAGGTGTTTATGGTA
>NW_016242511.1:0-1019 GCF_001687245.7 Rhagoletis zephyria | reverse complement strand
ATAACCAGGTCACTGGGTAGAAAATTGTAAAGTTGCGGTGAAACGTGCAGCACACTGATTGCACGCCGCCACGCATTCGCTGCAGGTGTATGAAAGACAGAGTTGTGGGTTCTTAAATACGTAGCAGCAGCAAGTGTTATGAACACATATCTATATACGTACATATGTAGTATATTTATATGTACATACGAATATTTCGAAATCAGGCATTGCAAGAAGCAGACACAAATGCGTGCAAATGTGTGTTTACGACAGGCACTGGTCTGCTGTTAACAAACTCAGCGGGATCGCCGTCGCATGTACATAGTTATGGTCGCATTACCTAATCGTATTTTGAGCAAATGCTGTTAGTGTTATCGTTATCTTCAACTTCTTAAACGCGTTTCCCTAAACTTACAATTATTATGGTTTACAACGACAACCTATTCTGTAATTTACTGCTTATGGCTATGAAGTCATCAAAAATGCTGTGCTCCGGATAAGAGTACGGTTTCTATGAAGTAAATATTTTTTGAAAGTTTATATGTTTATAAGTTTTTACATAATCAGTCAACATATATGTATTGTTTATATATGTATGAATGTAGGTATAACCAAAATTTATGAACAATCGAGTTTAATAAAGTGGTTTGCGCTGTAATGGAAAATAACTTTAATGTACATACAAGCAATTACATATTTTGGATGCTTTCCAATTTAATTAAGCGGGGTTTCGGTACACGATTTTATTTTTTAACGAAACTAAAATATGTTGCCCTTTAGTCGTAATGGTCAGATACCCGCGGTTTGGGCGGCTCGGCAAAGCATTGGGCGATTCAGTTACACAGATAAATTTGTTAGGCTAGAAATTATAAATTAATTTCATTTTAGTACTATTTCGGGATAATTTCGTGACTAATTTCGCACTACCGTGAAATAAGACCGAACCAATGCTGAAGTAATTGTCCCGTAAAGATTTAGAACCAGTCTTGAAACTATTCCGAAATGACCACTTACTAGCCCGAAAACAATCCCAAACT
>NW_016242510.1:0-1019 GCF_001687245.7 Rhagoletis zephyria | reverse complement strand
CCCTGTTCTTCTTTATTGGCCAAATGAGGCCAATTGGAGATCCCAAGTGCAGCCAAGTTTTTCTCCTTCCCAATTCGGACGGAGCTGATAGTATTGCTCAACGTCATTTTACACAGCCGTATCAGTTTCGCAGGGATACCAAATTCAGACATCGTGGCATAAAGACAACTTCTTTTCGTGCTGTCGAATCGATAAATAGATGGTGTGTGTCGATCCTATTTTCGCGAGTCTTTTCCATGATTTGGCGTATTGTGAATACCTAGTCTATGGTGGATTTGCCAGGACTAAAGTCGCACTGATAAAGCCCAATCAGTCGGTGAAAATACACTCAATAAGACCTTGTAACCTATGCTTAGAAGGCTGATTCCGCGATAGTTGGCGCGTATGGACAGAGCACACTAAACATTCCAGTCGTCAAGCATGCGTTCATCTGAACGTATATTCTGCATAAGACTTGATCAGCTCCTCACCGCCGTACTTGAATAGCTCAGCTGGCAGGTCGCCAGTTCCAGCAGCTNTCGAGTCTATCGTCATCGACTAAAGATTCGGGTTCGTCTTCTTTACTACTTTCAGTGTTGTTGCCATTCAATAGGACGTTCTGGACATCGGTCTCTAGGTTGCCATTGTTGTCGCCTAACTCTCTGATAAAATTTTCGCGCGTTTTCCTGTCGGCCAGCATTTCAAGCTCTTCGCGATACGAAAGAGTAATGCGATGCGATAGGCAAATACATCGTAATTAATACGCGGTGGCGTTTGCATATCGCATCGCATTGTTCTTTCGCATCGGATTACAGAGTAGCTCCACAGGTATTTGCAATTGAAAAAATCAAGATCACAAAAAAAAAACGGTTACATTTGATAGAAAAAAGTCATAAAATAACGGTTAAATCTGATTGGGAAAGTAGTGGCCAATTTTAATGGTTAAATTATGATTGGAAAAGTAATGGCCAATTTTAATGGTTAAATTATAATTTTTATTAAAAAAGATCATAACTGTTACTGTCCCTGCTTTTTTCTCA
>NW_016242509.1:0-1019 GCF_001687245.7 Rhagoletis zephyria | reverse complement strand
GAGGGCGCTACTGCCCGATGCGGAGAAACAACTACTTTGAAAATTCGCAGAATAAAAACTATCAATCCGAATGCCTTCAAACTTTAACACAATGTTCTTTAATGCTATTAGCGTAATTGGCCTGAGAAGATAAAAATTTAACTTTTTCATTTCAATTTTTAAAAAAAGTTTTAAAAATCAGCTTATCCCTAAAAAAATGATTTTTCTCTCTCTCTCTCTCTCTCCGCACTGACTCTTTTTGCTCTAGAAAATACGCCGTTAAAGATATTGAAAAACAGTTTTCACCAGTGAAACGAGATAAATGGCATCTTTCTAATGGTACCAAACTCGAGTTGATCAGATAANTTATTTGATCATAGTCACTTTTTAAAACAGCCATATTAAATACTAAATGAATTCCGATAAGATTTTTGATTGCACCATTAGATTCCTCGCCCTTTTATTGGTCTGTGTCTAATTTGGTGTTTCTTAAAACCCTATGGTTTATTAGAAAACTCAAAAAGTTTGGAACGTTGTCTGTTGCTATGCGCCGCTGGCTTTGGCTGCTACGCGCGCGCGTATCGCTATCGCAGCAGCTTTGCTGACTCAGACTGTGCGCGCTCGCTGCTGCCGCCGTTTTCGGCCTGGGCTTCAGTGCAGTCAAAGAGCACAGGCTGTTGCGGGGGAGCATAAAACAAGGGGGGCCTTTGCCAGCCGTTTGTCGAAGAAACACGATTTAGAAAAACGATTTTAAAAAGAAAACAAACTTTAATCTCATTTTTGATTACACCATTAGATTCCTAACTTCTTAATTGCTCTACTTCTATTTGGGTGTTTCTCAAAACCTTATGGTCAACTAGAAAACCCAAAAAGTTTAGAACGTTGTCTTTTGTTTTGGCTGATATTGCGCCGTTTTGTCAGTTGTGCGCAGGCGCGTGTTGCTATCGCAGCAGCTGCACTGCTGGTGGCTCAGGCTGTGTGCTCTCGCTGCCGTTCTCGCCGTTCTCGCTGCAATCGCTGTTACCGGCCTGGGCTGCCGG
>NW_016242507.1:0-1019 GCF_001687245.7 Rhagoletis zephyria | reverse complement strand
CAAATTATGAGTGACAATATGAAAGCCAGGTATGATAAGGCGATGAATTCCGAGGGCTTCCAGGGAGGAAATTTGGTGTTGCTGTAAAATCCACAACGAAAGAAAGGTTTGTCCCCAAAACTACAATGCAACTGGGAAAGTCCGTATAAGGTCGTAAAACGGCTAAATGACGTAGTGTATCGGATCCAGACCGTTGGGAGACCAAGAAACAAGATGAAGGTGGTCCACTTGGAAAGGCTTGCAGCGTTTGGAACCGCAAGTGTGTCTGATCGGGATGATCAGACTTAGGTGGAGGGCAGTGTGGCGAATACTGCGGCAACATTTAGCGAACAACGAGAAATAGGCAGAATGTTCGAGGAATGACGTAGAATGTTCCATAAAGAGAAATGTCAAGTTGGATGAACACTGCGAACAGCGAGAGAAAGAGAATGAGCGATGAACTTCAGAACGTTAGAGAGTTGCCATGCGTACGAGCGCAGGTATATAAGAGCCACGACACAGCGGAGTTGGACAGTTACAAGACAGCAAGCTACAAGTAAAGTGAGCGGAGAAGTGAGGTGCGAATAAGCAAGCTATAAGTTGAATTGTGTTAACAATTTTAGTTAAGCGTCTATTGTCAACAAGTACATAGACGTCGTAGTCCATCTGCGCAGTAAAAGAACGCACGATATCAGCTTTTGTTCGCATGCCAGACATATTTTGGAAATATACCCTTAAGCTATTAGCAAAAGGAGGAGAATTAACTATGTCTGAAGCGGCTGTTGTTGGTCCTTTGGAAAAAACCGAAAAGGTTTGACCATCACGTTAGTGGGCCAGATTTTCGAACTAAGCAAATTCGAAAACATTGTCTCCGGCACTCCCAGCTTGAAGTTTACACGCTTTAGACTTGAAATTTCCACATCTTTTTTAACTAGTTTATAGCATACTAATGTATCTTTGTTCAAACCCGCCTGATTGGAAACATCATTTTTTATATTTTCTTCCGAAACAGATGGCGAGAACGACGCTAGATGTAACCA
>NW_016242506.1:0-1019 GCF_001687245.7 Rhagoletis zephyria | reverse complement strand
AAAAATACGCATATGAAAGAGTACCAACCCCACTCGTAATAAATTTTAGGATACAAATTTTAGTATTTAATATGGAAATATTCAAGCGGTTTGCGCTTCACGAATGCTTTTTCATAATTAAGATAAACAAAAACAAATAAAAATTAATTCCATGCCAAACCCTGAACCTCTGGAAATTAATAAATTGTGGCAAGAATCTTTGCGCACTCAGCTACAGCAGACATGTAAATGTGCTTTCCATCGTTGAGATTGAATCAACACCACAGCGCGCGTGCGGGGTATGAAACTATTTTTTTTTAAATAATCAAATAAAAAGTATTTATTCTTACTACGCGTTATTTCCCTCAGTGAATTCACAACATTTTTCTCTCTAATTTTTTGTTAATCAGGAGTAACCGCAGACATGCCAATTTTCTACATTTACAACAAAAAATAGGTAAAACCACAGATTGTTAACAAAAACGTTACATGAAAAACTGATAAACAGATCCTACAAATGGGCAAACAAATTAATTAAATCATTCACTGAAATTGTAGACATTTTTGTCTAAAAAGCGGCAACCATTTATATTTCTAAAATTTAAATGCGGCATGGCCATAAAAAATCACATTACACCCAAAAAATAGAGCCCCACATCGCCAACGCCTGCTCATTAAAATCCAGTTCAGTCGCCATCATCTTCCATCAATAAACTATCAATAACATAACCGCACATTAGCCACCGCTACCACTCCACTAATTGCCTGCTGCGCCCCTTCGCACCTCTCCGTAGTCATTATTGATTGATGTCATTTTCATTACCGTTAAAAATCTGTGCTGTGCTGTGAGCCATCAGCAACCACAAATTAGAAACATTTTTAAATTGCAATTAATTTTCAAAAATCGTTTGGAGATTTACAACCAATGATGCTGATGGCTTACTGTTTGCTGACATTACATTAATGCCATAAAATTTTGTGTATATTTACTTAAGTGCAAATACGTTTGTATGAATTTATGTTGTCATACAAGTAAATTG
>NW_016242505.1:0-1019 GCF_001687245.7 Rhagoletis zephyria | reverse complement strand
TTTTTTTTTTATTTGACACTTACCATTTATAAAAGCTGGTGTTAATTACATATTAGTTAATTACATATCAGTTAATTTTATTTTTTTTAATTTAAGAACCTTTTAAAATATTTAGGTCATCAAAAGCTCCTCACGATTCCAGCAAAATTTGTTTTGAATGGAACACCATACGTTCAGTTTTATCGATAACTTTTTATAAAAATATAGTTCACAGTACAACAAAAAAACATAAATACTCGAGAAATTTCAAAAAAATTGCAACTTTCTAATCAGATAAAAAAAATGTAAGTATGCAGTTTTATAGCCCGTTTAATTTTAGTATAAAGTACTTTTGCAAAGAAATTTGTAATAAAAGAATTACTAAGAAAAATAGTGGTTTGGTTTTCCTTTACGCCCGATTTTGTTTCACATACTACGTTCGAATGGGTCGGCCAAATTTAATTTTTATCTCATGCACATTAACTAACAGAAAGGAGAATTCTACTTAGTATGTGTTTAATTCCTAAGCGCGGCCGAAGGCCGCCAACGCAGAAATATATTGTGTGCAAAAGGTGTTGCGTCCCTTTTCTTCGGCAACACAGAAATGAGAAAAGTCTTTGGGGAGTTTGTATGCTGTTACAACAACAACAACAACCGCCTACACAGAATGAACGTTTTCAATAGAAGCCTCCGGAGCCTGGGGTTTATGAACAAGAAATGTTATATACCCTTGGCGACCTCCTCTTGTCATGCAACACCTAATGGTTCAAGTCATTGCCCTCATCTACTCAAAACAAGCGAAAACGCAAGTAAAAATTGTGATTTGTGGCCTAGGCGGTTGGGAGTTAAATTTTTGAAAACTGCAGTTCATGCCCTCCCTAAAATGGGGTACTGGAGGAGCTATGCACCTCCCTCTCCACCCGCCACGCACACAACGATCGGCCGTAAAGAAAAGTTTCCCCAAAATAAAGCGGCAACCCAAATTTTATTTGCTTTTCAAATAGAACACACACCTTAACAAAAATCTACCAAAAAAAAAA
>NW_016242504.1:0-1019 GCF_001687245.7 Rhagoletis zephyria | reverse complement strand
GTATAGCGAGCTTTTCCGTTTACATCTGGCAGATAAATAATATAATAAATAAAGTTTTTTTCTCAAAGCGGTTGCCTCTTAAGCTTCTCATTAAAACCATTTGATGTTCGGAGGCGGCTTAATGGGCTTAAAGGAACGGATACCTCTCCGTCTGTTTAGTCGATGCATTTAACTGACAAAACGCACATAACGTCGCGGGATGCCACAATGATTCGGTTGATGTAAACAAAACCGTTAATATTCATGTGGCTAAAAATCAGCTGTTTATTATTCACTACTTATATTTGTTATTGTACCAAATTTGACGTGCATATAAAGTAGAGAGTAGAGTGATTTTCGTCCGATACGGCCTCTTATGCATTGACTATCTGGTGTTCTCTACACAAAATAACACAATTTACACAATTGTCAAATTCTTACGTGCCCGCCATGTTTGCAGCGGATTTATTCTGGCGACCCCTTGAAATTTTAGGTTCCTACACGGATTTGTGCAGCATATCTGCCGCTTTCGTCAAAAGGGTAGAAATGGCAACTATAATTATGTGTGTGTGTGTAGTTTCCGTCATCCCTTGTCAAGATGGCGTTGTGCCATCTTCAGTGTCATTTTTCGTTCTGTCTCAGATAGCTTGTCGGAAATATCAACCAACGCCAGCATATAAACCTTTTCTTATAAGCCCAACTATTAACAATTAAAGCATTATTTTCTTTGATTTCACTCAAAATTTATTTAATTTTATGTTAGGGAAATTTATTCTTAAAGAAAAACCATAGAGACATTTTCTTATACTCGTTACAGCTTATTAACTAGTATTAGCTCTGTGTGCTCACTCGTGCACTCTCACTATTGCACACTCCATATAATTGCAGACTTACATATAAGTATTTGTATCTATACATAGATACATATATATGTATGCCGTACACAGATATGTTTATAATCGGATTAGAAAGTATAAACAGCTCAACGTAGAACATTTTAACCTCCACCTTTATACCTATGACACTTGGTATAGTATGTC
>NW_016242503.1:0-1019 GCF_001687245.7 Rhagoletis zephyria | reverse complement strand
GAATTGAGGACAAATAAAAGGAAGATCGAAATTTCATATTATCATTTTGTATGTAAACAAATATGAAATGTGATAAAATAAATAAAGTTAATAAATAAAAAAAATAAAATAAATAAAAAAAATAAAAAAATATTTTGANATGTAAACAAATATGAAATGTGATAAAATAAATAAAGTTAATAAATAAAAAAAATAAAATAAATAAAAAAAATAAAAAAATATTTTGATTTTCCTATTGATATTTTATGCCCAAAAGTAGTTAGTTACAAGCTAGTTACATCTAATGCACAGGTAACTACCCTTGACTATTTCGCGGCCATCGCCATAGAAATATAGTTAGCTTTCGTCAAAGAAAATATACAGATAATAAGTGACTTATAGTTACTTCCTAATCAACTTGAAGTTAGCGTATAGTTAGATACATTTCCTGCAGGGTATGTACCCTAGGCTGTGTCGATTTTATATGGGGGAAAATAAAAGGCATTTGACCGTATTGTAATAGTAATATTTTGATGTCTTAGGTCTAAGCCAATTGTTATTGGCCACGAAAGATTAATTTAAAACTTATCTTTAGCCCGCGCAACTGAATCAAAGTGTATGAATTTTTAAAATTTAACTTTGGCTTGTAATATCTATGGTATGCCTTAATTGTTATATACAGGACGATATATCAAATTAAGCGTTATTAAATTTAGTATCTCACGTTCATTTATCATTTTTCAATAAGTCTACACGTTTTTAAGGTATTAAGATAAAACTTACAAAAACTATAATTTTCCCTTATGAATTTTCAATTCTTCATTACTTCAGCAACNTATTAAGATAAAACTTACAAAAACTATAATTTTCCCTTATGAATTTTCAATTCTTCATTACTTCAGCAACCAAGTGAAAAATTTAAAAAAGTGAGACGAGATATATTTCGAACGTTCTAATGTTTTCGGATGTTTATATAATATTAAGTGGGCCATGGTCAGTTTTCAAGATTGTGGTGAATGAAGTCAAACATGTATTGTCAA
>NW_016242502.1:0-1019 GCF_001687245.7 Rhagoletis zephyria | reverse complement strand
AGCTGCTCTTACGAAAACATTTTAAGTGCAATAATAACAACACCGGCAATAAAGGGGTGTGTGTTTTTAACCAGACCCAACTACCAACATGTACCATTTGACTCGGACACCCTCAAAACTTCTAGTAAATTGCAAAAAAAAAATGGCAAAAAATTCTCCATTCGCCATTTCTTTATAGAGTAGAATAAACATGTTTAGAGAAATTGTTTTTGTATATTTTTGTTTTATGTNTGGCAAAAAATTCTCCATTCGCCATTTCTTTATAGAGTAGAATAAACATGTTTAGAGAAATTGTTTTTGTATATTTTTGTTTTATGTTTTTTCTTAATCGTTACTTTCAAAAGTACCTTTTATTTAGTAGTATTTAGTAGTATTTCGCAAAACTTTGAATACAACATTTTGCCTGTTTAAAACAAAGCAAAAGACCATACGAATCGGAGGGATTCGATATTTACTAAAAGATTTCGAACTTTTTTGGCCTTATCGAATTTTCGGAGCTTTTTTTTGGCCTAAGCAAATTTTCCTTTCATTGAATATAAACGAGAAAACATAAAACAAGGACCTTTACCCTTTTCGAAAGGATGCAATTTTAATTTATCTAGCCGCCTATATCAAAATATGATTTTTCATTAAAAGGGAAGTTAGCAACTTTTCACCCTAAGCTAGCGATATATGAGTTTTACAATCAGTTTTTCGTAAATTTTAAATAGTTTTATTTCATGGTATGCATAATGATTTCAGATATTGAATTTTTACTCATAATCATAAAATGTATGACTCAATTTGAATCCCGGCATAAATCCCTCGGGATTACCTTAAAAAATATACCGAAATTCCGGGATCCCAATTTTCCTGATATTTTGGCATCCCTAGTAGGTACATAAAAAAAAAATCCGGCGAATAATAACCTCCTCCTATTTTTTTTAAATAAAAATAATGAAAAATTAGGATTTTGGTGTAAAGACAAGTTGCATTTTAAAATTTGCATGCAATTAAGGTAACTAACAAATTTGTATTTT
>NW_016242501.1:0-1019 GCF_001687245.7 Rhagoletis zephyria | reverse complement strand
GCAACAAAAAAAAACAGAAAGCAAATCATACCGCTGCTCGGCATTATTCTGATAAAAATGTACTGTGTGTACGTATGAATGTAGATAGGTAGGTGGGTGCCTCACAGATTAGCTAGAAGCCGCCGCAGAGCTGCATACATACATATGTAGAAGTAGCGCCAACGCCGTTGTGGATATGGGAAAATGTTGGAAATAAGGCCTTAGCAAACACCAAAACGTACACACATTCAAGATCTTGCTTCGCAATAATCCATATTAAAAATCATCACATAACAATAACAAGAAAGGAAAAACAGCAACATCAACAGCGCCCACTATGCTGATCAGTGATCGCGACAATAGAAATAAGGCGCAGCTCTTGACTCTTATCACATACTACATGTGATAAATTACGTGTGTACATACGTAGCCGCTCACCTTATCACATATGTATGTATGTATGGATATGTGTATGTACCCTGTGGGGAAAAAATACTAGTCGCGAACTAGAAAGCTACCAGTTTGCGATTAAGCCCAACTAGTTCAGCGACTGGTATTTTAAACATGGCGTTGTCCTACGAGATGTCAATTGTTGTCTGGCTATGCATCAACACCTACTAGTAGACATAGAAGTAGCATCATACCTCGTGAAAGGAATAAGCATGGTCCCGGCCGGAAAAAAATCTCAATTTTATACAAGCGCTGGTCAGATTTCCTTACCTCCGTTTATCGCCGAACAAGGATAACTATCGAGGCGGTAGACTCAAGGGTAACGTTCGATCTAAGCAGTCACTTTCCAGTGATTCAGGACAGCTTCCGTCTAATGAACCTCGAACCACTAATCAGAACTCCTATACAGTTCCTAATATAAAATGTAAGACTAGGCCTTTATTTAATTATAGAGATGATTTAGCATTGGGCAACATGCCGAACGCCCGGTTAGTTTACCATTGTATCGCAGTCGCTTGCCAGAGCTTGTCATGGTGGTGACAAGGAAATCGTTGTCAGAAATGTCTAGCCAGCACCGGGCTCAGTTGCCC
>NW_016242500.1:817-1019 GCF_001687245.7 Rhagoletis zephyria | reverse complement strand
GAGAAATCGATTAAGCCATGTCTGTATGTCCGTCCGTCTGTCCGTCCGTTTCCGCTAATCCAAAGTAAATTGGTTTTGAAAATAGGCGAAATCGGACTGTAACCACGCCCACTTCCCATATAACGGTAATTTCCAGAAATACGAAAACTGCGATATTTTAGTAACTACTGAAGATAATTCACTCAAAATTGATATTTAGAAT
>NW_016242500.1:0-681 GCF_001687245.7 Rhagoletis zephyria | reverse complement strand
CGATATTTTAGTAACTACTGAAGATTATTCACTCAAAATTGATTTTTACAACAATTTTCTGACGAAATATAAGAATATTATAAATTTTTAGAAAATGGGCGTAGCCGCGCCCACTTATGGTTACATGTGTATATCTTGGTAGCCGCTGCCCCAATTTCTTCCAAACTTGGCACAGTTGCTGGCCTTGGTACAGCATACTAAATGGTCGAAAATTTTTAAAATCGGACCATAACGCCTACGGACGCCTACATCCCATATAACGGTAATTTAGAGAAATACAAANAAATACGAAATCTTCGATAAATCAGTAAATATTAAAGCTAATTTATTCAAAATTGATGTCTGCAAGCAATTCTTAACTAAGAAATACGTTTATGGTAAAATTTTGGAAAATGGGCGTGGCACCGCCCACTTATNAAGAAATACGTTTATGGTAAAATTTTGGAAAATGGGCGTGGCACCGCCCACTTATGATCACATATATGTATATCGGTAACCGTTCTCCAATTTGTACCAAACTTGGTATTTTTATTGTGCTTGCCACATAAAAGCAAAACGTTGAAAATTAATGATATCGGACTAAAATTACGGCCGCTTTTCATATAACGGTAAATTTTAGAAATGATTTAAAATGCAATATTTCGAAATTTAAGGACGCTAATTTACTCAAAATTTATACAC
>NW_016242499.1:0-1019 GCF_001687245.7 Rhagoletis zephyria | reverse complement strand
GAGGTCACGCTGCTAGGTGAGGGAAGCACAGGGACGGCCAGAAAAAGAAAATGGCAATGGACGCAGTGCAGTGTACAGGTCTGTAGATGGCTGCTGCAGAAGCGAGAATGCTGATTTAATTTGCTTCGCGTAAACAGTCGATTACAGCTGCCCCTGAGATAAGAATCGATAGACACCCGTTGCCGATTGATCGAATGGGGAGAGGACGACTCGAGGAGTGCTGCTGCTGCTAGTCGCGCCAGTTAGACACTGAGACAATCAATCAATGGGCGAATGGCGAATCGTAATCGATTACCATTGCAATTGACTGGCCAATTAAAGCACAGCTGACAACAAGGTGCTGCTGGTGGTGGTGGCAGTAATGGGGCCATCCTTGGCCTGGTCATCCCGAACTATTGGCGTCACTGACCACAGCAGCAGTGGCAGCCATGTGCGACATGATGGTGTGTGTGTGTGTGTGACGATGCCAACGATGCGCCAACGTGAGCACTAACAGTGCACAAACACTGCACACTGCACAGTCATCCTCTGCTGAATGTGTCGGACGACGAGCATTGTAATGCTGCGCTGCCAGTCTACGGTCAGTGTCATGAGCTAATAATGCTAGTAAATGTTAATCTGCACGCGGGTAAACTGTAATTATGCTATTACCTTTTATGATTATGATTAGAGCTGCCATTAACACAGCAGGCACTGAGGATAGAGANGGTCAGTGTCATGAGCTAATAATGCTAGTAAATGTTAATCTGCACGCGGGTAAACTGTAATTATGCTATTACCTTTTATGATTATGATTAGAGCTGCCATTAACACAGCAGGCACTGAGGATAGAGAGAGAGTAGAAGTGAGAGTAAAGTGGCAAGGTGGCTATTATGCGGAGAGAGGGAGTAGTAGGAGAGAGTAGGAGAGCGCACAGAATCGAGACACACAACAAATGGAGAGGAAAGGCAAGGAGACAAGTCCATTAGGGAAGCAGCACAGGCAAATAAGCGATTACACAAACAAAAGGGCAACGAAGG
>NW_016242497.1:0-1019 GCF_001687245.7 Rhagoletis zephyria | reverse complement strand
TGTCATAAAAGCACTTTTTCGTTCATCTTTTATAAAAATAGAGTTCATTCTATAATATGAGCCAGTTGATTGTAAATTTCAAACTTTGCTTAAAAAAGTGAAATTTTGCTTAAAATTTCGAAACATTTAATTTAAGCAATAAATTAAAATAAATAAATAAACAAGTTGTACACAATATCATTTTGAATTTCGGTGCTAATTATTTGAACGCCGGTGTATGTATAAATAAAAATGAACATTTACTTTTGCAGGCTTATACGAAACAAATTTGGAATGCATTAAAAATATTTTAGCAGAACAAAGCGTATTAATGAAAAATTTCACAGAAAGCTTATACCCTGTACCGAAATTTGTATCACTGTTTCCCATAAAAACACAGGAAGAACTGGATAGCATTGAATCCCACACAAGCACCGAAAATGAAAACCAAATGGTAAGCACTTTTATCTTTATAATTTTTTTTTTTAATAAAAAGATATATACCTACTATATATCGTCGCCATATTGTCGAACTAACCGATGCGGAAGAAATCATTTATTTAATAAGCGAGAAATTCTACGGGTTTTCTGATAGAAAAATCAATTTGAAAGTATCGGACATGAAATAATTTATTCACATTCGTTAGTTTAGCATTGGCGACGATGTGTATATACATACATAAGTATGTAAGTATGTATATTTATAAATTTATCTAATAAAAAATATTCATACATTTTGTTATCACTTTTAACAGGTTGCAACCGTTTTTCACGTTATTAAGAATGGCGGCTTTAAATCAAACTTGCTGTCGATTTTTAGCGTAAACGTTATAATGGACCACAACATTGATGGTAAACAAGGCAAGACCCCGCTGCTCCGTTATACGAAGCTTATGAATGTCTTTATTCGTAAGTACATACATACAGTGAATCAAACAGATGACCAAGTGTTGATTTTTTAAATATTCGTAATGTTTTTCGAGCTATTTTTTTTGTTATTATACCTTTCATGAGCATGAAATGGTATTATAACTTTGGTC
>NW_016242496.1:0-1019 GCF_001687245.7 Rhagoletis zephyria | reverse complement strand
GCGGAAGGCAACAGCGGAGGGAGTAATTCGAGCAGTAAGAGAGCGGATTGTCGGCGAATTCGGCATTTCAAAAATCCTTATCACGGATAATGGAACGCAGTTGACCAGCTCGAAATTTAAGCAATTCCAGGATGAGATNCCGAAGAACCTTGGGCGACGGTGCGTGCTGATTTCGTAGGACCTCTTCCGCGATCCAAGCATGGAAACGCTATAGCGCTGGTAATATTAGATCGTTTCTCAAGATGAGTAGAGATTGTACCAATGCGGAAGGCAACAGCGGAGGGAGTAATTCGAGCAGTAAGAGAGCGGATTGTCGGCGAATTCGGCATTTCAAAAATCCTTATCACGGATAATGGAACGCAGTTGACCAGCTCGAAATTTAAGCAATTCCAGGATGAGATGGGAATAGGGCACCAATTCACTGCTCCATACACACCGCAGCAAAATCCGCTGGAAAGAGCAAACCGTAACGTCAAGCGACTACTGACGCTGTTCGATTGATCGATGATCTGTTGCCTGAAATTACTTTGGTCCTCAACACGAGCGTGTGCGACGCAGCGGGTTACAGCCAGGCGTTTGTCGACCAAGGGTGAAAACCAAGGCTATGACGAGAATACGTTAGGAACCGGCCAAGATGCCACAACACCACAAGTAATAGCGGCGAGAATGAAATAAGTATTCGTTAGAAAGAGCACGTTAGTGATCTCAAACCATTTTATGAGAACAACGCGACAGGTTAAAAATCTCCCGTGGCATCGTCTGAGCCTAACTCGGCACACAGCGTCGAATGGGTAAATTTCAGCAGTGGCTGAAGTGTGTGAACTCGGCAATTGCCAGCAGGGGAGCGATTGTCATGACAATGGAGACCCTGAAAGAGGAGGAACTAGCCGAAGAAACCTGAAAAAAATGAAGAAGAGGAAGAAGAATAAGAAAATGATGAAAAAGAAGAAGACAACAATAAGGTTCCAAGAAAAAAAAAACAATGAAAGATACAGATGGCATGAAGCGTAAAAGAAAAT
>NW_016242494.1:0-1019 GCF_001687245.7 Rhagoletis zephyria | reverse complement strand
GGCGCGTTTGAGGAAGCAGAACCCGAACCAATGTATAGCGACCAAGCTTTGATCTTTTTCCAATCCACACTGAAAGACTGAAGCCCGTCACGAACCAACTGATTGAAACGTACCAGTGTGGCTTCAGACCTGGTAAGTCGACCATTGACCAGATTTCCACAACAAGTCAAATCCTGGAGAGGACACTAGATATTCAAATTGCCATGCACCACCTTTTTGATAACACGAAAAAAAGCTGTCTGTACAGCGCCATGTCAAATTTGGGATCCCTGCAAAAGTAATACGCTCCGTTCAAATGGAGATTACTTTCTCTCTGCGCCGTTTGAGTCTGACTTTTTCAATTTAATGCTGGAAAGCGTAATAAGATTTGACGATCTGATTCGCAGTGGCACGGTTTGTAGCAAAATAACAAAGCTGCCTGCGTATTGTCGGCCTGAAACTTAGGGACTTTGGGATTTTCCAGCTTAGATAAAGGAGCTGATGAGGTCGGTCTGGTCTTGAGACACATGTCGCCGTTGACAGTTATAACTTTGAATTAGTGAAGGACTTTATCGACCCAAAAGATTTAGTACAAACATCACCAATAATGGCATCCTGGAGATCAAGCGAAGAATAACTCTTACATGCAGCTGCTACTTTGGGCTCGGTAGGAAATTGAAAAGCAGAGCCTATCGCTTTTATAGTGTAAAAAGTTGAATAATGACGGACAAAGCAGGCTTTTGTGGCATTCGAGAGAACTATTATATGCAAGATCTATTAACGAAGATAATGGAAGTACGAGCTGCACGAACTTTTCAACGACACGAACAAAGTTAAGCACATNGATCCTTCGACTCGGAACCTATGGGTGGGGAACGAACACAATGACGCACACGAACACAATCGATGGATCAAGGGCAGAAGAATCTGTCGGCACTCGAGATGCGCTACTGGCGCAATTTCGTAAAAGATAGATGCAATTGGCGAAGTTTTTTTTTTATTTTGGCCCAAACCGACGAATAATTGTAGTGCCAAATAAG
>NW_016242493.1:0-1019 GCF_001687245.7 Rhagoletis zephyria | reverse complement strand
AAAATTTTGAAGTGAAACTACCTTCTAAAAATTATTGTATCATGGTATTATTTATATGGGAATTATAAAATTTTTTGTAGAAATGGAATAGATCGGTAAACTCTGGTTCTCTTCAGGAGACTTTCAATAATAATACCCAATTATTTATTTAAGCATTTTTTATTGGTCGCCCTATTGCATTTTCCGGGCTTTTTGGCGGACCTAAAATTATAGTTGCAATGAAAAAATGGTCAAATAAACAATTGGGTGTTATTATTGGGATAAACAGAGTTTTCTGGTAGCAAAATATTGATTTTTAAGTATTCTATATCATTTATACGAAAAGTTGTTTTTCCCCATATAAAATACATGGAAAACTTTGGGCACTTTGAGCGACCTCTAAATATTTTTTGATTTCAAAATAAAAAAAGGGTGTACTTTTATTCGGTATAAAGCATAAAAATTCCGACTTTACTTTTTCACATGTATTTTTTGGACCACCCTAGTGTACATATGTATGTAGTTGCTTAATGTATGTACATATACTTATGTATATATTTTGGATGACACAATGCTATTCATTAGCTGAGAATAAAAGCAGGCATACTTCTAGGCGCTGCGGTAATAGAAACTAGTACATTGTCATTAGGGTGCAACGAATAAGCGAGAGGCAACTTTTGGTTCGGTTGATAGTCGAATGGCAAGTAAATAAATATTTGATCAATCGCTCGTTTGCTTTTGATTTTATCGACTAACCGCTTACCGCGTTTTTGTTCCTTGTTGTGCCGGCCGATGATGTCGACAATGAGATGATGTGTTTCTCCTCCCGCAGGTCTGACGTATTACGGCTTCACTTTTTCTTCTTTCTTAACTTTGGACCAGTTATTTTTACCATCTCGCCGAAATCCAATAACTATTACAGCGGCAGAATGATACGCAGAAAACCAAATAGCAAAAGTACGACGTTAACGGAATTTAAAAAAATACGTCTTAACAATCACGCACAGATCTTAAATTTGGTTTCTCTCTCAGTTCTTCCC
>NW_016242492.1:0-1019 GCF_001687245.7 Rhagoletis zephyria | reverse complement strand
ATGTGTAGCTTAAAAGTTATGCAAATTAAATTTCGACAGCGGAAACTTGAAGTACATTTACACAAAGTTTGCAAAATGTTAAAATGTATGGCGTGGTATATTGTGGATGAAAAGCTCAATCGACATTAAATAAAAAAACACATGAAAATTTACAGAAAGTAAAAAGTATTACACAACATTGATTTATTAATATTTACATGTGGGTTATTTATAAGACATAATTATCTGAATTCAAAACATCTTCACGAAAACATTGACTCGTTAAACGCATAAACTTAATTTTTCTTAATACGAACATCAATGTATATAAGGACATAAAAATGAGAAGTTGTTCGGTGATAGGAAGGCGCAAATTACTTAAGAGCGTCGTGATTAATTTCATTTCGAAATAGTTTACCGAAAATATAAGTTCGCAGTGTGGCAATCCCCGAGGCTGGGTAGCATCGAACTGTTAACTAAAGACCTCACAAAGTATCTGGCAGTACTCTTGGACAACAGTAAGCTGCTGAGGTGGCGCAATGTCGAGGAAAGACTAAAGAAAGGCAGTAACGCCGTATATACATGCAAAATAATATTGAGAGTCACTTGAGGTTTGTCACCTGACCCAATGCATTGGTTAAACACAGCAAAAGTCGCACTAATACTGCTCTATGGCGCTTTGGTATGGTGGAATGCTGCTAAAACTATTCATATCTCGGGCATCGCTGCACTGTGCATCTAGGGAGCATTGAGGTCCACTCCAACGGCTGCTCTAGAAAGTATCCTCAGTTTACAGCCTTTTACCTATTCGCGGAAAACCGTGCTAGTATAATTTGTAGTCTAACGGTCATAGGGGAATTCAATTACAGAACAGAATTTGGGCATAGCTTGATAAGGGCGGGAAGAAAGAGGCAGCACAGAACTATAAGGCACCTTGCTTTAAGGGGAAACGAAGGTTTCGCACAACGATTGAGAAGGAGGGATGACGCAAGGGAATAAAACCTAGTCGTAGATCTCTAAACATCTTCACGGACGGCTCT
>NW_016242490.1:0-1019 GCF_001687245.7 Rhagoletis zephyria | reverse complement strand
GCCGGGTATTTAATGTTCGGCTTCGCCCGAACTTAGACTTTCTTACTTGCTTTAATTTTTTGTTTGTTATTTCAATAAGAATTAAAATTGCTTTTAAGAACTTTTTATTTAACTAGTTATACGCTATTTGAGTCATATTATTGNATTCGCAATATTTTTCGAATAAAAATTTTTTATTGCTTTAACTAAATCCATAAAAATCGAGGATTCAAACTATATACAACATATAGAAAAATTAAAAAAAATTTCGTCTAAATTTCGAATTTTTTACTCTGAATTTTTAGAACAATTTAAGGTATGGAGTTTTAAAGCAAATACTATTTGAGTATAGCAAACAATGTGCTGCTTAAAATTCCCGTTGATTTTTTGAATTTTTTTCCATTGATAAAAAATGGCGTTGATTTAATTTTTTGTTTGCCAACAATCATAGCGCGTAATTACATACCTGTCGATTTTTCTTTATATTTAAATAATCATTTAAAATATTTAGGCAATCAAAAGCTCCTCGGGATTCCAGTAAAATTAGTTTTGAATGGAGCACGATATGTTCGCCTTATATAGATATACATTTATACGTATGTAATTATATAAGAAGAATGCAAAGAAATTTATAATATATTTAAAGATAACTACGAAAAATAAATCAAGACGGAAAGTTCATCAAAAATCTACCAAAATGAGAAAAAATTAACTTTTTTACCAATCCAAATTTTTTCTACCTATTTTGGTAACAATTTACCAAAGTGGCAACCCTGCTTGTACCATTAATTTGTTAGTTGGTGTTGAAATAGTTTTTGCAATTCCCAGAACGATGTTGTTGTAATTTATATTGACGTTGTTGTCGTTTGGCTCAGTAACTTAAATTTGTTGAGCACCCCTGCCTTGAATAATCGGCAGCTGAAGGGACAAATGTACCCATTAAACACACAATTGCACAATTATTGCACAATCTTCGCGCGATTCCCTGAGCACCAGGGCCGCCGCTGGCAGTTTGTGCGCCCGCGTGCAATACGGATTAT
>NW_016242489.1:0-1019 GCF_001687245.7 Rhagoletis zephyria | reverse complement strand
GTGGCTATACAACACAAATTGAAAGGAATGGCGAAGCTATGGCTAGACGTGCAACCAGTGCATAGCGGCTGGTCGGATTTCGTGCAGGCGTTTTATGTCGATTTTCCGACTGGGTACAATACGGCTGAAGTACACAAAACGATGGCTAGACGAAAACGCAAAGTTAATGAAGACTACGTTGAGTTTTACTACGCTATGGTAACGATTGGACGACAAGGTGCAGTGGATGATTTGTCGATCATCACGCATATAATTAGCGGGCTAAATGACAATTCATTGTCAAAGACATTGGCAGCAATACGGCTGACATCGTGCAGCGAATTATTGACAGCGTTAAAAAATTTAAAAGCGACAAGCAACCCAGTAGTGATGAGTACGGGTACAACTGTTACCCAGCAGGCGGCAAAGGTGGACAGCAAGGTCAACGCGAAGACTCCAGGGCAAATTAAATGCTACAATTGCAACGAGCTTGGACATATAGCGGCCAAGTGTTCACAACCACAACGCAAACCGCGGTGTACCTCATGTTCAAAAGTAGGTCACATCGCGAAAGATTGCAACAAGTCTACGGTTATGGAGATTGCGGACGAATTTACCCGCAATGAGACTACGCCAGTGACGAAAATAATTGAAATAGATGGCAAACGGTTCAACGCATTTATTGACACCGGCAGTGGATGTTCATTCATCAGGAAAACGGCAGCAAAGTGTATGCGGGCGATTAGTGTGCAAAAACGAGTTATTGGTTTTGGCGGGTGCAAGGTTGAAGCATATGAGAAAGTCGAGGCCAACACCGTGATGAACAAGCTGCAACGACAGGCGACCTTGTATATTGTTGAAGACAAATTGCTACCTTATGACGTGTTATTGGGTCGCGATGTACTACAGGACTATCGTATAGTTGTTGATGACGGGGTCTACCAAATCAACGAAAGCGAAGACAACTTCAACATAACGAAAGATTTATGCATTGAAGAGCGAGGTAAGGTGCTGGAACTTTTACTAAAGTATAAGTCTTG
>NW_016242488.1:0-1019 GCF_001687245.7 Rhagoletis zephyria | reverse complement strand
ATTTGCGTATCGCTTTTCTTAGCCCCTTGTTAAGTAAATTTAAATTTAAAAAGTTTGTCATAAATAATATTTATTTGATTTATTTTAGAACGAATTTCCGTCATCTCTTTTAAATTTTGTTTTTTTGTCATCTCCAGTGTAATTTCTCTAATTAAGGCATTTTTTTTTTAATTACACTGAAGACGATACCACGCCGAAAGTGGATTTTTTCCATAACAAGCTTAGCAAGGCATGACGGAAATTCATTTAGAAATAAATCATCTTCCCATCCTATCGAAAATTTTAACAAACCGTAAAGATATTTACTATATTCAGTTTTGAAAGTAAAACGAATATATATAAAAGAAAATTTTTAAGAAATCTTAAACCTACTTCCTTTCGTTTTAAGTTTTTGTACCAACTTTTTACTTTATTAAGGGTGACTTTCTTCGAAAGCCAATTCTAATTTCAGAAGCATTCTTGAAAAAAGAACATCTTTTATTACGAAAAGGTAAAATTATAGTTTCTGCTCGACTCAGGAATTTTAACATTAAACAAGTATTAAGTATTTAAGTACTCGCAAGTACATATGAAAATACATACGTACGTAGATAAACACCTGACCTAGTGAACGGACATTCAAAACATTCCATTATTACCAAACTACCTTCACCAGGGCAATTTTACATAAATAAAAAAACACACACACACACATAGAAAGTATACCGAAAAATTTCGCTCAGTCCATTGATCACGTACTGCACATTAAACACAATCATTTTACGTGTCTATTGCTGCCATTTGAAGTAATTTTATCAACACCTGAATGAATGGCGGAAAGAAGGACTACACCAAACGTTCACAGAATACTCGCATAGACATTACAATGTTGAAGCACAGCTATAAGGAGCCGAAGGAGGGAAGTAGTATCTACTTTTAACTCAAACACACACACATTACATTAACACACGCTTATCGCTTTAAGTTGGCATCTAAAAAAGTTAGACTTTTCCATTTATTGTAGCTCGTTTGGTAAACGC
>NW_016242487.1:0-1019 GCF_001687245.7 Rhagoletis zephyria | reverse complement strand
CAATTAATACAAAAACAGGTATAACAGTAGTTTTTTAGTCAATCGACTATATAATCATGAAGAAAAAAATATTTCCAATAATTGTATGTAAGTGCTATGAGTTGATTTATGTAAAAAACTCGCCCAAAATTAGTTTTGAGTGGATCGCACTGTAGATCTAGGTGTGCGATATGTACGTACTCATAAGTCGTCAATTAAGTAAGAACACGTTGTCATTTGGGACAAAAAATTGTATTTTCGATTGATAGAAATTATTATGGCATTAACATTTCTTTAAGAACTAAAATTAACGGTCTCGGCAAAACAAAAAAACAAACCTGAGAAACTTAATTCTAATATATGGATGAATGTTGTCATTAAAATACATATGCCATATTGTTAACTTAATATAGAAATATCCTTACTAATTTTCTTTTAAATTCGAGCTTTGTCCAAAGAGGTCTATAGATTAAGTTTTTAATAAAAACCCAATAAAAATTAAAAGCAGGTATCATTAAATCAGTTATGGTATTTATTTAAAAACAGTCTTTTGAAGAAATTCCGAGCTGAAAAAGTTCAGTTTTCATTCAGTATTTTAATTACTCTTCAAAGGGATGGAGATGTTATATAAGCCCCTTCTACATATATTACAAAAATGCGATATACAATTTGTCTGAACTCTGAGGTTAGTGGAATAGCTTCGCAGAAGTAGCAAAAATGTGAATCGTAATGAAGAAACGTACTTATTAGTGAAACTTTTTTGCCCTAGCAAACGTGTAAGTGTAAAATATTTATTTATTTTCTTTGTCATACTGAATTATTTTTAAGCGAAGGGACAGACGGAAAACGAAGAAATTTGCATAGGGATTCCTTATTGTTTCCATGTTAATTTTCATATTCAATTAAAACCATATTTTATTTTATTAGGTATGTAGTTTAAGTGTAAGACAAAATCAATGGGAAATCTGTTGTTTGTACGCTAAATTAATCGCTTAAATACATAGTATATAAATAACAAAACTATCTATTTGATTTTGCTA
>NW_016242486.1:0-1019 GCF_001687245.7 Rhagoletis zephyria | reverse complement strand
GAGAATAATAATGGGCTAATGGTGATAAGAGGACTCGTCGACGTCGTCGTCGGCGACGAGGAGGACGAAGACGTCGTCGGTGATGAGCACGATAACTCGACAACAAACACAGCAAACAAGAGACAGGCACCACACAGCACAATGCCTTGTTGTCTCAGTGCTGAAAAACTAAAGGTTCCCCACTACTAAAGAATGAAAGAAGAAACAACCAGGGATGCCTCTTCAATTTGTGTAGTGTAGAACACTGTACAACAGCGACCTTTGCCTACTGAAAAAAAACGAAAACGAAAGACTCAAAGTACTTAGCACCAAAATGGCCCACTGGCTCACTCACTGGCTCTCATTTAGTCCATCGCATCAGCGAATCAGTAATCTCCTTCTTTCTTTTTTTTGCTACTGTACTGTAGGTGTCCTCTACTCAACTCTACTCAACAGTATCTTTCCATCTTCCTCCTCCTGTCTTCGTCCGCTCATCTTTGCCATTAACAGGGGCACTTTTTCCTCCTCAAACAACACACACACACACACACAGTGAGACAGTGTGTTTCCTTTCCACTTACAAACACTGTCATCATTTGAATAACCACTAGTGGCGGTTCAAATATAAAATAAAGTGGGCCAATAAAGTGTGTGTGGCGGTGCAATATTAGAGTGAGAGGAAGGGAAGGAAGGGAAGGAAAACACAGGCGACAATCATTGGCGACAAAATGGCCCCTTTTTCGCTTGTCGTGCGAGGTTAGCCGGCAGAATGTCAAGCCAAGAGGGCACGCATCATTTTTGTGGCCGCATCACAGCAGCAGGCGGCAACCAAGTGATGACCAAGTGTAACGGTAACGGTAATGGTAATGGGCATTGCCCCCCCCCCTGTGTTATTCCCTACTACTACTTCACTTTACAGTACACTTTCAAAGAAACTGAAATTACCGAAGCCGCCAAACCGGGTTGGCGCCCATTACTGTGTCATTGCTGCTGCTGCTGCTGCTGCTGTTCAGGAATGGCTGCTAATCTTTTGGCTGCTC
>NW_016242485.1:0-1019 GCF_001687245.7 Rhagoletis zephyria | reverse complement strand
TAAGTGGCTTGAAGGCCTGCTCGCCGGTGGGCGGTTTGTTGTGAGCTCCAGCAGAAGACGCCTCATTGTTCATCTTGCTGGCAAAGTTCAGTATGAAGAAGATGTAAATGGCGATGGTGGCAAAAATTAGCCCCATCAGGAGGTACTTCTTCAGGCGAAAGTATAGCGGCAGTTTGCTGATAGGGGTGATGGAGTTCATGGCTGATTGGGCATTTGTTTTGGGACAGTTTAGAGGGGTAAATTGACGGAGGAGTTTGAGAGCAGCAGCAGCAGCAGTTGATAATGATGTAAACTTGTGCTTTTTGAGCCTTCTTTTGACTCAGTTCTTGTCGACGAATCGAGAGAATGCCTGTTCTAGTGAGAGAGAGAGAGGGAACTTGGATACTTGGGTAGCACTTGTGTGAGTGTGTTCTTGAGTTGTAGTGTAGTGTGTTCCATTAGCCTAGGTAAACAACGACCGACAACCAAAAACAACACCGAAAGTGGCGGCTTCATTTACCCGCGAGACAGAGGAGGAGGACAGTTTTTGTACATTGATCGATCGTTCGATCGATTCATTCTCGAATCACCTCCAATTTTGCCGCCAATTGTGCAATCGAGCAATCACCGCATGATCATCATCACCTGCTCCATCAGGTCTCCAAGGTGACCATTATCATCACTGGTTACCATCACCACCAAGCTCTCTCAATCCTCCCTCCCCAAAAGAGTGCTTCCAGATGTGCTCTTTCATCTGACTCAAAGTTTGTCTCCTTGAGCACCTCCTTATCTTCACCTTCCTCTGCTACCGCACAACCACCTCTGCAACCTTAATCTCCTCAACGGTGAGTGCAACTCTGCAACGCAACACAATCGAAGCCCCTCTAAACAAGATTCTACCTGCCTGCCTGCCTGCCTACTTTTATTACCTCGTGAAGAAGAAGAAGAAGAAGAAGATTCAAAACTGCAAAACTAAAACAAAAACAAAAACAAATGGACGTGATGGAGCACTACCGCCCGCCGCTCTTTGCGGCGAAGAA
>NW_016242483.1:0-1019 GCF_001687245.7 Rhagoletis zephyria | reverse complement strand
AGAAGTTTAAAGCTTCATCGCCGGTGGCACTGCCGATCAAAGAGCAGTGTCTAAATTATACCACTGCTAAAAAATGTGGAGGAAAGAAGAAGGAAAAAAGAAGAAGGGGAGGAAGGTGAAAATGATGATGACAACATTAATTTTGTGGAGAAAATCGGCGGTGTCTGTAGAAAGCGCACACACACACACTTTACTGTCAAAACTCAAGTTCAAGGTGGAGATTATCACCTCTTTTTGAACACACGTTTCTTTTTTTGCCTCAATTCTGCCACCTAATTATGGAGATGGACATCATCATCATCATTATTGCCATTTTCATTTTGATCGGGTCGAGAACGCTGCGGTAACGAGCACCGATAAATAACCAAAATCGCAATCTTTTTGCTCTTGTTTTCTCATACACATCTTATTGTCCGTCGATGCACACACACTTCTTCAAATGCCCGAAAAAAGATTGGCGCTAAAGTGGGAACAAAAAACACTTGTTGTTTTGATTTATCGGCTGCGAATGCTAGTTTTAGTAGCTGTGAGTACCTGCGGGAGACACCTGACACACGGAGAAAAAATTTGCACAAAAAATGTTTTGCAAAGATGAAGGAATAAAGAAGGGTCGTTAGGAAGAGAAAAAAAAATGCTACAAAGTTTTAACAAAAACTGACTTGACCATTTCATTCCGGATTGCGGATGCATTTTACAGCGGTTCATCATGTCTCGGTTTTCCGTTTACAACAGCAGTCAGTGCTATCAGTGCATGTAATCAACAGCTGATAACAAATTTCAAAACAAGAAAAACAGNATGGTGGTGGTGGTGGTGATCCACCGATTTGATCTAATGCGATTCAAATTCAACAACAGCAGCAGCTAGTGCAGATGATGTTGATTGCGGAATCATATCACCAGCAAATAAGGGGAAAACAAGTTCAACGTCGGCGGCGGCAGCGGCCGAGCCACACTTCCTTTTTCAATAGCGAGCAATTGGGCTAACATCTATCCTCTAATGGCGCCAAATAAACAAATTG
>NW_016242482.1:0-1019 GCF_001687245.7 Rhagoletis zephyria | reverse complement strand
TTGTTAAAAAATAAAGCCAATTTTAATTAATTTTAAAAATAACTAAAATAAAGTAACAAAAAAATAAGTTGTTAAAACTTGCAACTATTTTAGAACCAGGGTGTAGTAATATATTAAAATTTTTGTTTGTATTTTATGACTCAATGTTTTCCTTATTTTTCTTTTTAATTAATATTTAAGTATTTATGTATATTTTTTAAAAAACTTTGAAAAAAAATCAACTGAATTGAATTCAACTATTTTAAACTAAAAAAAAGAAAATGTTTTAAATTTTCTAGCAATTTTGAGCATCGTTTTTCAGTTCGCTGGTATATCGTTTTTGCAGGGGAGTCGTTTGTGCGGCCCGCCGGCGAGCTGTGCTCTTCATCCGACGGCGAGTTCGCCGGCGAGTCGTTTGCGACTGTCGCCGGCGTACAAATTGTTGACCAGAACGAGTCGGAAACGACGTCGTTTGGCAAATTGGGTATGTACATATGTTTGTGTACATGTATATATGCACATATGTAGTACAAACGAAAACAAGTCTAATATTTAAGCTGCTCGTTGATATAAATGCGAACTGTTCTGATTGTCAAAAATTATGTGTTTATTGGACATTCGTTCATGTTTGTCATAGTGCGTGTATTTTTTATACCTTTCATGAGCATGAAATGGTATTATAACTTTGGTCCGATGTTTGTAAGTACCAGAATAAGAAGAGATAGACCCATTAAAATGTATACTTATATGATCAGAACGTCGAGCTGAGTCGATTTAGCCATGTCCGTCTGTCTGTCTGTCCGTCTGTTTGTATGCAATCTAGTCTCTCAGTTTTCGAGATACTCCTCCNAACTGATTGTTCAGATATTAGGTCTTTTATCATAACTCCTCCATTTATGCAGCTAGGAACATGAAATTTCGCACGATTTTCACTCATTATTAACATAATACTTACAGAGAAAATAACAAGGATCGGGGTGACTATAACATGTATGTATCTTCCATACATCTGATTGTTCAGGTATGGGATTTTACTGTAA
>NW_016242481.1:0-1019 GCF_001687245.7 Rhagoletis zephyria | reverse complement strand
AAATCCGTAAGCACACCCACACCGAGAAAAGAGTTTAGTTACGTCAACTCAATATATATTTTTCTCAACCATGATTTAATTTCAGTTACATTTGAGGGATTCACAATGGTGTCGTAAGTGTCGTATTGTTGTAGAGAACTTGAAACCACAACCAACTATTGTTTAACACTGCCAAAATTCATAATATGACTTTGATGGTACATACTTTATNAATCATGTGTTGAGGGAAATATGTTTGGTTGACTCTTTTCCTGGATGCAATTTAAAGCCTAACTTGAAATAAACGCACTCCGTTTGTCAACGAACGCCGCCTAATTTGTTTTTCTGTATCTTATTACATTAAACGTATATATGTATATATATCCAAATCTTGAAAACTTTAAAAAGTATATGCACTCCGGGCAAAGCTCGGTCAACCTGGTACTAAACACATTATGCATCAATATTTACAAGAGTTAAGAAAATATATGTGCGACTATTTCTTTTTGTTACTCCCATCTCGAAATTTTGTTTGAAATACCTAAAAACAAGTTCCCTGAAAATGTGAGCCCTTAATATTAATATTAAGTGCTCGACCAAGGTGTTCAAAGATTTCCCGTTCAAAATACACGTAAACTTTGATTGTTTTTTTTTTCAGAAGTCTATAGCTCAGAGGCATTTTGTGGTATAATCTTGATCAGTAATAGGATGTCCTTAGAATTGATTGCTCTACAAAAGTGTGTATTGCGGCGTAACCCTAACTCCCACCAGCGAGGTCGTACGGGTCACTAAACCCGTAAATAACTACAAGTAGGGATGTGGCGGATAGAGATTTTTATGCATACTTCGCATAACTTCGCACAACTTCGCATAAACTTTAAACTGTAATGTCGTATATACTTTTTATGTATTCTTCCATTACCCATAAATTAGCAAAACTTTTAAAAACCTAGCGATCTGTTGAGTTTAAATTTTGCTTCACATTTCCCTAAGTTAGATTTTTATTGCACTGGTACAAATGGTTGTGCGAAGTTATGCGA
>NW_016242480.1:0-1019 GCF_001687245.7 Rhagoletis zephyria | reverse complement strand
CAGGCGTGGAATTGCTGTAAATGTACCAAAGAATTTATGTAATTTTTTTTACTTTTTTTCAGTATGAAAAATTTCACACACATTTCACGCATCCGACGTGCTTCTGCAAATTTCTGCTCCGCACCAAAAATATCACCAATCTGTAAATAAATGCGTCCCCAAGCAGAATACAGTGCACGCCGTTCTTCCTTGCTCAAATCAGCGCTTTCCAGTATCATGCCGCGTATGATGTCATCAATCAAATTGAACTTCTTCATCTATTTAATAAGAGAAGAGTTAATATAATTTACATATCAATTAAACGTTTACTCACTATTAACGCACAATTGACTATGGAATGTAGTACGCGTATCTCACGTCGCCACCAAAATTGTTCTGCATCTTTCGGTTCACGTCCAGCGAAATACTTTTTAATTTCATTGCTTATCACATAAAGTTCTGACAGTCGATCTAAGCCTAAATGTGGGTTTCCCATATAAATGGGCAATTCAGCAAGTAGTAAGCGAAAGGAGAAGCAAGCAATTGAGCCTGTTTTTCCATTATACATTTCTGGATAGAACTAGTAAAACAGGAAATTAAGTAGTAATAAAATATCAATTGGTGTCGAAGAATATATACTACCTCATAGTACACATCTGGTCGA
This sequence comes from Rhagoletis zephyria, assembly GCF_001687245.7. NCBI lineage: Eukaryota > Metazoa > Arthropoda > Insecta > Diptera > Tephritidae > Rhagoletis > Rhagoletis zephyria. The sequence continues at coordinate 376 of NW_016242480.1, read as the reverse complement.
TTAAGTTGATCGAATGGTTCTGCTTCTGCCTGCAGCAGCTCAAATTCACCCAATTTCGCCAAAAGCGCTAAACGTGTGAACCACAATTGCAGTGAGTGCGGCGAATGTTTGGCCGGTTGGCCGGCACGACCATACCCCTGACCATAGATAGTCAATAAACGTCCAGTGAGATTCACTGCAGAGCGATAGCAACCAGCGCTGATCAATGTACGCAGGCCACGTTCATCCTGTGTGACATTGTCCACACCTAGAATTTTGCGTTGTGCCAATTCGCCTTCACCTAAATGCTTGTGTACAGCCTCGGCAATAAGATCAGACTATTCGGGAAAGAAAGTTAAAAATGGAAATTTGTACCAAAATAAAAACCCCGCGTTAA
>NW_016242479.1:0-1019 GCF_001687245.7 Rhagoletis zephyria | reverse complement strand
ACTTTGTGCAGAAGCTGCCGCAGGGCTACGACACGCCGGTGGGCAGCAAGGGCACGCAGCTGTCCGGCGGGCAGAAGCAGCGGTCAGTGGGAGATTTTTTAGTAGTAATTTAGGTTTGCAAACTAACATTTTTCCCCATTTTTTCCGTCTACTTAGAATCGCCATCGCTCGGGCGCTGGAGAAGAGGGGCTTCTACTGGCGACTGTACAACAGCGCGGTCGGCACTGCTTAGCTAGCTCATCTTTGTTTTGTTAGAGCACTTTTCAAAACTTTTACTCTCTTTCAAGTATTACCCCTCCCTCTGTTTTTTGCGTCTGTATTTATATTATTTTGCAATGTTTGTAAATAAAAATTTTTTGAATAGGTGCCGACTTCTTTTTTGGAGCAGTTTAGTTTTTAGGAGGTTTCAAGTAGTCAATGAGTGAAAGCGACAAAAAATAGCTTAGTTAGTAAACAAACCAAACGAGTGAAAATGAACCATTTTTTATTTGAGTTAAATAAAACAAAATATAGTTATAAAAAGCCATTCACACAAAATATTTAAATTGATAATCTTTTTTACAAATCATTTATATCCAACTCCAACACTTCTTTGTAATTTATAACAGAAATCTGTATTAAAGTACATTTTGAGTAAAGTTTCAGTGGTTGCAGAGCTTGTCGTATGTACGCAAAATCACACACATGACTATCTTCCGCAATAAATAGGGAGCTCCCGTATTTATAAGAGTATTCTTCGCAACACCAAAAAGGGCCAACCGACAACTGTCGGAGTGCCGGAAAAACTTGGCTAGGCCGAAAGATTATTCCAAAGTCTTCAGGTTTGTAAAAAGACCATTCCAGAACTAGTTTTGTCACTGAAGGAAGTGAAGGAAGATTTTCAAACTCAGCTTTTTGATAAGGCAATTTAAATTTACCTAAACTCAGACTGGTCAATTTGGGAAAACTTTTTGAAAGAGCGGTGAAAAGGGGATATAAACGTTCAATATAATGATAGTAACATAAATAAAGGTATTTGA
>NW_016242478.1:0-1019 GCF_001687245.7 Rhagoletis zephyria | reverse complement strand
AAAGTCAATTTTCTCAAAACCGTGTTTTGTAACATTCGACATCCGTTTTATGAGACGACGNGTGGTGAGTAAACGCTACTTACGACAAATGTATACGGAATGAAAAGTAAATTTTCTCATTAACGTTAAGAGATATTAAATGTAAAAATATGGGAAATCAAAACTAATAACACCAACTACGTCTCCTTCAAAAGTTACAAAAATCTACCGTACAGTTTCGGATTAATTCGACCTTAAACTTCAAAGTCAATTTTCTCAAAACCGTGTTTTGTAACATTCGACATCCGTTTTATGAGACGACGATATGGCGCCGAAGTTACAGCTGATACAAATTTCCACGACTATGGGATGTGCCACGCCGCCTTTTATAAAACCATTTATATATACCTTACTATAAGCCCCTCTTGCAGATATGTCTGCACCCCAAATTTCAAGTCGATGTGACTTATGGTTCCGAAGTTATAGTTGGTAAAAAATACTCCACGCCTATGGCACGTGCCGCGCCCCTTTTTATAAACTCATTTAAATATATTTTCCTTACTATAAGCGCCTACCATAGATATGCCCGCATACCAAATTTCAAGTTCTTGGGACTTATGTTTACGAATTCGTAGCTGATAAAAAGGTCCCNATACTCCACGCCTATGGCACGTGCCGCGCCCCTTTTTATAAACTCATTTAAATATATTTTCCTTACTATAAGCGCCTACCATAGATATGCCCGCATACCAAATTTCAAGTTCTTGGGACTTATGTTTACGAATTCGTAGCTGATAAAAAGGTCCCCGCCTGTGGGATGTGCCACGCCCCTTTTTACAAACTCATGTATATATAGCCTACTATAAGCACCTACCGTAGAGATGTCTGCATACCAAATTTCAATTTCATGTGACTTATGGTTTTGAAGTTATATCTGATAAAATTTCTCCGAATATGGGATGAGTCATGCCCCCTTTTACGAACTCTTGTATATATGTATACTAGCAATTACCCGGCGTGCTTCGCTGCGCCTTAAATGT
>NW_016242477.1:0-1019 GCF_001687245.7 Rhagoletis zephyria | reverse complement strand
GGTTTGAGCAGTGGGACCACTCTCCCCATATTCCAGATGTCTGGAATGAAGATAGTGGCCATAGACAGGTTGCGGACTTCCGTTAGGTACGCTATCCCGCAGGACCCAAATTTTTCAGCATCAACACGCATATTCCGTCGGGTCCAATGGCTTTGAAGGCTTTCGCCTTCCCGATGGCTACCCTTACCTCACCGCTGGTGAAAACAAGAGGCGAACTGGGTTTTGGCATTTTGTGCAGCCTTCTGGTCACTCGACGTTTGGCTTTATCCACCGGAGGATGCAGAATGAACTGCCAGCTAAAATAGCTCGCGCATCGCTCAGGGTCCGACGAAGCGTGGTCACCAAAGTCTATTTCGACTCTGTCCTTACGCTTCGTCGGGTTGAACAACGATCTCACGGTTGACCCAAGCTTGCTCACACCAGAGGCGAAGTTGCAGGTCTTCGAATGCTCTTCCCATTTCTTCCGCTTATGTACGTTCACAAGTTGCCGAATCTCCGAATTGAGATCCGCGATACGAGGATTTCCGGGATCAGCGTGACGAAGGTTGTCGCGCTCATCGGCTAGAACAGTAGCTTCAGCAGGTAAGTTCGGACGTGGATCCTTAATACATTCTCCTGGGATGAAGCGAGCTGCAGCAGCGGTGACAACCCTGCGGAATTTACGTTCACCTACATGAACGTCGGTTGGTATGGGCAGTGCAGTGAGGGCGCCCTCAGTAACATCCGCGAAGCCTTTCCAGTCAGCTTTGGAAAAGTTGTCATAGTTCCGGTGATCCACGGAAGCAAAGTCGGCAGGTTTCTCAATCGAGATGAGTATGGGCAGATGGTCTGATGCTAGGGTCAGCATAGGTCACCATGATGCGCTGTTTATCAGACCAGCGCTGACAATTTTTAGATCTGGCGAGCTGCAGCAGCTGCCCATAATCCTGGTGGGAGCGTCGTCGCTCATTGTGTAGAATGTCGAATCGTTTATCTGCTCAGCCAGAGGTATTCCCCTACGATCATTTGACAGGCTTGAG
>NW_016242476.1:0-1019 GCF_001687245.7 Rhagoletis zephyria | reverse complement strand
CGCGTTATTTTCAAAGTTATTAGTGATCAGATTTCCCTCGATAGGTGGTGATGGGTTCTATACATATATGGCGAAAAATTTTAATAAGAATAGAATTTAATAGAAGATTACCCGTTCTTTAGAAAATATTTAAACACTTAAAGTTTTTGGTGCCAACAACATTCTAACATTGCCCTATTAAAATCTTTTTCATATTTACTTAATTGTACCTAAATTTCATGTTATGACATATTTACTTTATACTTCACTGAATTTTTCACATGAAATCACTTTCCCAATATCGCCACTAAGTCAAGCTCATAAATCACCTAAAAACCTTTTAAGCATACCATGTGCACCCTGCATGCAACTACTACTCCTGCTTAATCACTCTTTCACTAAATCATTCACAGGCTCGCTCTCTCGCATTCCACTTCAACAAATCAATTCACGAAAATTTATTGCTCATACGCACACTTTTATTAATTGTTGCACATTTTTTATTCATTGCACGCACATACATACATACATACATACATACATTACATGGAGATATACGAAGTTTTCCCACGACAACCATTTCACCAGCTAAGCCTTACCTTCACTACGAGTATAGTATCTGCGCTCTTGCACACCTCTCACCCCATTCCTTTTTCGCCCCTATGCCGTTCGCGTGTGCCTTACAATTGCGTTTTGATCATTTTATGATCTCGTCGATTAGCTTCATTGTTCCAGCAACAATGTGTAGCGCGGCCACCAGCACCAGCACCACCACCACCACCGGCAACTAGAACAGCAGCTTCAGAGCGCACTCCACTGTAATCGGACTGCCGTGGCCCAGTCAAAGTGTATCTTTTAGTGATGAGATTAGTGTGTTTGTGCGAATGTTCGCGTATCGTATCTATTTGTAGTATGCTTGTCCACCTCTTTTGACTTTCTGTTTTTGGGGTGTTACAGCCAGTCAACTAACTGTCAGTGAACGTCTGCTTCATGCCATTTTTAATAGGATTACCGCTCAAGTGCACTTAAGCGAGCACCGA
>NW_016242475.1:0-1019 GCF_001687245.7 Rhagoletis zephyria | reverse complement strand
GTGTGTGTGTGTGTGTGTGTGCGAGAGTGCCGAGTAGTCGGCGTCGGCGGACTGCATGGCAGGTTTTGCTAATGGCGTGTTACAGTGTTTCGAGAGAATGAAGAAATTTCTATTGCGTTTTTAGACATTTTTTCTTCTTTCGATAAATATCGAACGCAAGAGAAAGTGCTTCAAAAATATTTGATTAGTTTTGGTTAGATCAAGGTGGTCCCCTAATCAAGGGCACACTTGCATCGTCCTTTGCGTTACCATTTTGTATTGAAGGGTAACCAATAATACAAAGCGAAATATGCTGTGTGCCGAGAACGAAGTACTGCGGCGGAACATGGAAAATTTCTCAAGCCAAAAATTTTCAATAAAAGGAATCCTGGCCGCAGTTTTGTAAAAGCTGGACCTAACTGAAGAAAAAGCGTTGTGAGGACTCCACTCCATCATCACGAGTTGAATTCTAATCGCACAGTGTTCTGCCAAAACTCCAGAGTGGTGACATGTTTTTGAGTCTTAGAAAATCCCTTGACCGCCTTCGGTCCTTCTTCGAGCAGAAAGCCCTTAATTTTGCACTAGGAAGGTCAGTTACTGTGGAAGTTCGACCGTTTTTCTAGTTTTTTTTAAAGACCCTTGGACCCCTTTCTCAACTCTTTGTTGCGATTAAAATTTCCCTAATTTCTCAAGTACTCGCACACAGTGCAATCGCTTTACTAAGGCAATCGCCAACAGCTGTTTGTATTCTTGATTATACGCGTACGAAGTATATAAACGAATAAGCGAGTGCTTCTTGAAATGAAGCTGCTGCTGCTAAGTGCCGCAGGCTTTAAAAATGTCAATGCTAATGTACTTAAAAGTGAAAGCAGCAAGAACGTGACAAAAAATCACGCTCTCAACGATCAAGGCAAATGGACAGGGTTAAGGCTTTCTGACAAGGTGTGGCACACACATACCTGTACTAGTGAACACACTTGGCTGTATAATAAAGGGCGTGAGCAGCGCGCGTATGAAAAGCAATTCAAAATGACACTAAC
>NW_016242474.1:0-1019 GCF_001687245.7 Rhagoletis zephyria | reverse complement strand
GACTGCGTTTTTTGTTTTTCCCTTTGACGTCAGGATTTTTTAAAATTTGTAATTTGCGAAATAGGATTATTTAAAAAAATTATTTAAAAAACTCAGTGCAATGGAGAAAAACCGTATGGGTATTAAATTAAAGAGAAAAATCTATAGAACTAAGGCAGATTAAATTTTTTGGTGCTTAAGAATAAATAAGTATTGAAAATTTAGGTGTTAAAGACTAATACATATACACTCGATCCGAATCCTCGAATTTCGTACAATTTTATAAGCTTAAAAAATTAAATTAATTAAAAGCGCATTTTCGTCCTCGTAAACCAATGTTTTTTTGTTTTTTAATCCACAGAGTTTTCTCTTTCATTTGGTACCCATATTGTTATTCTTAATGGCACAAACGAAGTTTTACTAAGTTTCATAAGTATATTGATGCTTCGTGTGTTTCGTGTTCACACGGTGTAATCGATATAAAAAAATGGGGTTAGGCATGCCAGAATACCAATTTTTTTACTGTTTGATATTCATCAAAATGATAAAACTCTGTCCAAAAATGAGAAAATTGTAAAAAATTTTTTAGCCAAAATAGCTAAACGCAAATTTCTATAGCTAAACGTCGAAAATAATAGCTAAATCTAGCTACAAAATAACTAAACTGGCAACACTGGCGTTCAGCACATTTTTGTCGCGCTCTCAGNAGGAAGCAAGAGAAATAAAAAAAAATCGATAAGCCCAAAAGAGGCACAGAAAATTCGATAGGGCCGAAATAATTGGAATGGAGTTTTGCTTTGCTTTAAACACGCAGGATGCTGTGTTAAAGTCTTGCAAGTGGCAATAAGAAGTTTTTTTTCCTCTCCTTAAAAAGTTTCTTAAATGAACTTAGCACTCTAAGCTAGCGATATAGGCATATGACTTTTTTCAAATAACGTTTTTGTGAAAATTTTATCCAAAACGTTCCCGCAGGGAACTCCGAGAAAGAACTAATATATATATCTACATACAAATACCCAATACACATTGTGGCGAACGTT
>NW_016242473.1:0-1020 GCF_001687245.7 Rhagoletis zephyria | reverse complement strand
GAATGATGAATGCAACCAAAACCACCTCTACTCTCTACCCTCTCCTCCGCCTACTACACCACTCGCCATTCTCCGCTAGTTTCTCTGTTTTCAGCGAACAATTTTTTTTTACTTAAGTGCTCGCATGCAACGTATTTGCTGCATATTTTTTGGCGTTTGNTACACACACTCTTCAATCTCATAGCATAGTTTTGCGTATGTTCACAAATGTTTTATCGCTCGATTAATGGATGTTAATTAAATGTTTAATGCGGTCAATAATATTTTTCGCTATGCTACCTGTGCTATCTCTGAGAGTGAAAGATAAGCGAAGCGGATATGCGATGCATAAAAAAAAATACCGCAAATATGGTAACTGTATTAAAAAATATGTTTCATGTTGACAGCAATGGAATAAATGTTAACTAAATGCAATTGGAAGGACAAGAACGATATTGAAAATTAATGAATAATTGTTTCATATACATATATTTTGTTTTCGGTAAGTTACTTAGCTGTGCCGTGAAAAAATTGATTGCAGAATGTATTAAAAATATATATTGAATTATCGTGTTCATGGTAAAAATTAGATGTACCAACAATTGAGCTGTGATGAAAAAACCTCACCTCCGAATACTGGCCTAAAAATATGCAAGCAAATCATATCAGTAGTGCCTTTGATTATAATGACAATTGCCTGCACTTCTCAAACAGCTTGTAGGGTAATTATAATAAGTTTAAAGTTTGAATCTCTAAGCATTGCTATATGGTCTATTTAGCAAATTCCTCCCTCAGAATCAGCTTCTCCCCGAACTGAAATGCTCGATAATTGGGAAAAGGTTCGACTTACAAAAGACACGAAATCGACATTTTTACGAGGAGCCTAGCCCCAACAACATCAGTGTCTCTATCTCTATCGTCAATTATTTAGCCATTGTCTTGAAGCGGTTTGTTCTAAGTTAGGTGGACCCGTTGTGATACCAATTAGTAGGTCGAATTCGAACCCGTCCATTTACCTCCAAGTAGAACCAGTTGGTTAGG
>NW_016242472.1:0-1020 GCF_001687245.7 Rhagoletis zephyria | reverse complement strand
TATGCGCCACAAGAGGAGAAAACAGTTATTTATGTGCTGAGTAAGAAGGGTAATGAGTTGAATATTGATGAAATTAGTACACCAGCGCCAACACAGCCCACCAAACCGGAGATATTTTTCATTAAGTACAAAACACCAGAGGAAGCAGCAGCTGCCCAAAAGGAAATTCAAGGTAAAGTAACTATTGAAAAACCGTGAAAGTTAGGTTGGAGATTCTCGACAAATGCAAAATGTAATGCTGGATTTCCACTTGGCATTAAATGGCAAAAATTGTAATGAAAAATTGTCATTACGTTACAAAAAATGTCATGAAATCCATTCCAACATGGCATTTTTTAATTGCCTCCAATTTTTTGTCATTTCAATGCCCAGTGGAAATTCGACATAAGTCAAATGTTTGGGATAGTTTAATAACCCTAAAGAAGAGCTCCGTAATTTTCGACGAAAATTTTACCGTTTTTTTTTGTCAGCAAGCACTGGAATGATCGTGTCAAAAATTCCAACCTGGCCCTGTAATCAGTGTTGCCATTCAGCTATTTTTTTTGCCACAAAATCCTATCAGAAAAAAATGTGTACCCACTCAGAAAAAAATTTGTGCAAAAAGCAAGTCCGACAGTGATTAATATTTTTTCGTTCTTAAAATTATAAATTCATGTGGTTTTAAAGGCTTTGAACAGGGAACGAAAACAAAAGGTATTATCGAAACCAGATGTCATTCTCGTAGTTTTGTTACCACGAACGCTTAAAAATCATAACCGTAACGAGAAAAAAACTTTCCGTAGCTTTTCCACAAGAGAGAACGTGTGAACAAAACTGGTAAGAACATTCTCAGCCGGAATCTTATACCAAACCTCAGGGGAACGTTCCAAAGCGAACCAACTGCGAACTATACTTTCAGGAACATTTTTAGGAAAACAAAATGGGAATACAAGTATAAGGAACTTTCTCTCGAAGAATAATTTGCAAACTACAGTCTCAGAACTCTTCTGACAGCTCATATCCATAGTATTTTTCTCGTTT
>NW_016242470.1:0-1020 GCF_001687245.7 Rhagoletis zephyria | reverse complement strand
AGCTTGCCTGTGCTAGCTACTAACCTCCCAACTGAAGTGACTTAAGAAAGTTGAGTAGGAAAATATTGACATAAAAAGCTTGTGCACACAGATCGACCACCCCAGCTTACAGCGCCATTCATGTTTTCACAGATATGTATGCCAGCACCACTTGCCACTTGCTACTTTTATTTAAACTTTTTACAACCAGCTACATACCCGTAATATGGTAGTTTCTTTTGCTTTTCTTGTCGCAGGCTATTTAGAACTGCAAAGTAAAGAAAAGCAAAATACGGAGGGACACAAAATACGTGCATACAAAAGATAGATACATAAGTATGTATATTAGTCTGGGTTGTGAAAAAAGTTTCCAATTACCCCCCGAATTTGAAAGCATACTTGCCGAGTTTTAAAAATAGCCAAAATCGAAATTTATTACTACGTTTTTTTTAATGTATGACTAGATTTCAAATGACGGTAGATGGTGTTTGAATACTATACATACTTCAAAGCAGCTCCTTGGCCTACTCAGTTACAATAACCCAATTTGTACCCCACTGAATAGCACTTCAATCCTCATGAAATTAAGCCTTTTAGCGTAACAATAAGTTAAATAATATAAACAAGTTCGACCGGACAAAGGACCGGTTACTCAATGTCTGGTTAACACCGACTCCTTGTTATATGCAAGGAGTCGAAGACGTCGATAATGATGTTTGACCGGAGATTAGTGCTAACCAGATATTGGGCAACCGGCCCCAAATTTTAATGATGATAGATAACTCACACGCCATGGCATTCGAATCACTTATGTAGGTAGAAATGCAAGAACTGAAACAAGTGCATGCCTTTTGGCTTTCAGTTTTGTAACAACTCAAATAAAATAATAAAAGCCCACTGCAATGCCAAGTCTGATTGGTTACTTGCCTGTCAGAATTTATTTCTGGTATGCCATGGCGCATGAGTTATATGTGAAACTTAAAATTTAGTCCGGCCGCACAGTGCCGCGACTCCATACAAATGATGGACAAAAATAGAAGG
>NW_016242469.1:0-1020 GCF_001687245.7 Rhagoletis zephyria | reverse complement strand
GTTGAATACCCAAAGATCGAGTTATCGCATACAAATTTAAATGAAATTAATTCAAATTTTTACCAATAAATATTTTTTTACTTTTGCTGACTAAATTTCATAAGCGCTTCAATTCTCATTTTTTTATTTACTGATGATATCTTTATACTGCGCTCCATCACCTCGGTTGACTTGCAATTTCAAGTGCTTTGCCGTCATTTATCTCAATTTTCCGACACAATTTAAAGCCATAAAAACACTAATAAAAGCAGAGCATCGCCGAAGCCGATTACATACTTGCGCAGCAATTTTTTTTTCGCTTACTTTATCGCCACATTGTGCTTTATTGTGTTGAAAAATGTAACGTAGGACAACAAAATGACAAATTTTACCTGAATAAAAAAGAAAAACACGAATAAAATTCACAAAATTGTAAGGAGCACAGGAGGCCCAAAAAACTGTAATGCTGTGTAATCCTTTTATGTAAGTTCCTTTTTTTTTGACAATGAGCAACGAAAAAAACTTTGCTGCAACATGAATCATAGTCAACCAACCATATGAAGGCAAACAGCGACAAGCAATAAAGAAATAAATAAAATTTAAAATTACTTTAGAAAGCAATCAATTTTTATGAGCTGAACAACTAGCAGCAGCAACAACAACATTGTGATAGCAAGCAAGTGATAGTAAAAAAAAAGTGCTTTGTGTGGATATCGAATCATTTAGAGCGTAAAGCAGTTGCCAAAAAATGTTGAGAAAAATTTAAGCGTTTAAGACGGCGCGTAGTGTTTCGACTAAAGGGAGGCAGGTAGAAAAAATACCGTGTGACAGTTGATAAAAAAAAAACGGTTGAACTTAGAGAGGGAAAAGTAAAAGTCATAAATACCAAATCTTATATTATTTAATTACCCCCCCCTCCCCCTCTTCTTCACGAACGATGCATATGAAGGTATTTATCATTTATTTATTTGGTACTTTCCTATTTTCTTACCAAAAAATTGACTTTGAAATGAAATGCTAAGGATTATTAGCAAAAAAAAA
>NW_016242468.1:253-1020 GCF_001687245.7 Rhagoletis zephyria | reverse complement strand
ACATGCAGAATTTTAAATAAATTAATATTATTCTCCATACAAAATGTACAAGTATTGCCCTATTAAATGCAAAGCTATGCGAAAATCTAAATATTTCGTAAACGTATGGTTAATGGTTTCGCGCACGTGCCAATCTGGTGGCGATTTGCAGAAATTGAATAATTCGTGTAGATGGAAGCGGCGAGGGGAAGACGAAAGAAGAACAATCGCATATATGTATGTACATATGTACATTTATGAATGCATACATACTTCCATTTTCATTTGTTTGTCTTTTTGGTTGCTTGAAAAATTTGGTAGCAGAAATAGGAAATATTAATGAAATGCAGTTTTCAAATATGTGCTTTATAAATTTAGGTTTAGTTATTAATAAATTAGATACGTAAATGACAATGTGGAGGACAAATATGCACATGAGTAGCGAAGGTGCCACCCATCGAATGGCAACTTCTTACACGACTTTATTAGAAGAGATTTGAAAACTGCATTATTTCCATAAATATAGAAAATATTGAAACATTTCTCAAATAGTTTCGTCTTAGATTAGCGAGATTTTTACTAATTGCTGGGAAAATCCGACGTTTAAAGATTTTTAGTATTTTTTAAAAGAAAGTTCCCAAGTCGAAAGTAATTAAAAACTTAATTATTTCCATAAATATTGGAAATACAAAAAAAAATCATACAGACTTTCGACTTACCTTAGGGAGATCTTTACAAAAAAATGGAAAATAATTCTTTTCACAGTTTTGTTTTTTTATTCAAAAAAT